>NC_081170.1:8271186-8571186 GCF_012432095.1 Onychostoma macrolepis
GCCCACTAGTAATGATTTAAATGTTACCAAATCTGCAACATTAATTACTAACTAGAACTTTACAAACATTTCAAAAGTTTACAATGACTTCAGTAATTACTAGGGAGTTATCATGATCTTCACTGATCCAAAAAAAAAAAAAAATGTAATTCCTTTAGAAGGATGTAGTAACACCTGAATAATTATTATTCAGTATTGTACAAAACCCTCAAAAGCTTACAACGATTTCAGTAATTACCAGAGAATTATCATTTTATTTACTTTAGAATACTGATCCAAATTAGTAATTCCTTATGGAGAAATTGGTAAAAGGTGAGTCATTACTAGTGGGTTACCATGACCTTCACTTTAGAATTAATTATACATTATGCATTGTTCATATTAATTATGAACCTCTACAGTAGTTCTTAGTAGTTCTTGGGGAGATATGAAAAATGCTGATTAGCTAATAGTGAACTTCCACATTTGACTTAGCACTATTATTCATTAATCAGAGTTTCTTGTTAGATGTTAGTAGTCACTAGAGTGCTGCGTTACTCATGTGTTCTTGTGTAGTTATTCATTAATGATGAAACAGTATTCTAAAGTGTTACCCAGAAAGGGTTATGATGGTGTGTGTGTGCCTGTGTGGTGGAAGTGAATATAAGTAATCATTCCTTATGTACAGGTACAGTAGATCCCAGTTTAAGATAGTTTAAAATAATCTATAATTCTTTATATTTTCCAACCCACTGCTTCTTTATTTATTTATTTTTTGCAAAACTTAACAAACAAATACATGAAGATAAGGATTTATATTTTAGCAGATAATATATTATTATATTATATTCAATTATATTATTATTTATTATCCACTCGGGTCAGACAAAAATGGAAGTCAGAGTCATATGGCTCGCCTCAGAAGAGGAAGTTTATTTTAAGCCTTTGTATTTTTAACAACATACATGGGACACAAAACAGTTTTGAAACCAGATGGTTCTGATTATGTGAGCTTGACGTTTTTTCTTTTCAGTGTTCCACACTGCTAGCTCTGATGCAAAACCTCCTCTTGATCACCCAAGCACCCACACCCAGAGCCAAAAGCAGCTTGGTACCCAATGCCAGAGCAAGAAGCAGCACAAGGAGCGAGAAAGAGCTCTTTGCGGTTAACCTCTCTGGACTGGGGGGCAAAAGGTAGAGCGTGGCTTGATCCTTCCCCAAAGAGTTTGAAGCCGCACAGATGTACTGTCGTCCAGGTTTGACGTCCAGCAGTTGGCTTGAAGCACGGTATTGCCCGATGGTGTCCTGAGAAAGAGGGAATGAAGTATCTCCCTCCTGAACACCATCTGATTCTATCCATTGAACATCAGGAAGAGGGGAACCCTGAACATGACACACAGCTTTGAAGCCAGCTTCAGTCCCCTCGGCTGACAAACTCAGGATTCGTGGTGCAGCTGGTAACGAGCAGCATAAAAACAGCCTGTCAGAATTTAAGAGCTGGCTTCCATTCAGTTCAAGTTGGAATTTGAATTGTATAGGCCAAAGCCCATGGAATTTGAATGACAGGAAGTGGAATTTATTGAATTACAATAGAGTTTTTGAAAGCTTGGTAGTGACATTGAAGTCATGTGACCATGGAATATTTGTTTATACTGTAGCCTACTTTTATTTATTTTTTTATTTCTACTGATTGTGTTTAGACTCCAGAATTAATGAAAGTTGTGCTTATTTGTGACGCAAAACCTGTAAGAATCATTAACTTTGGTTGGTCACAGAATTTATTTTCTGCAGTAATCATAAGCCAATGGAAAAATCCTGTTGGGTTTTTGTCAGAGGAACTTAGGTGATGGAAACTTCTAGGTTGGCCTACAAAAATATGTCGTGCAGTGCTCTACTCAGAGAAATTCAACAGGAATTAAGGGAAATGAAATGCTCTTCCCCCAGTTTCATACATTTTGGTAAATATAAAGATGAATATATAAATTAACTACAAGTTTAGGTGGCCTTTCAAACAGATTTGTCTATAAGACTATAAAATGTTCAGGGCTTTTTAAATGTCTTTCACACAAAGCTTCATTAAATTTGTCTTGACAAACTTAAATTTTTCAGTTAACAATTGAGTTCATTGCCGTTACATGGATTTTAGTTAATTTTAAATTGACTTTTCATATTTTAACATTTTAAGCCAAATTGCAATTCTGCTTCCTGTTTGCAACCTTAATTCAAATTCAGGAAATTAATTAAAATTTAAAAGCATTACGAATGGAACACAACACATCGTCCATATGCTTACTGCCAAGTAGAACAGTCTTGGAACAACCAATCAGAGTTCATATCAATTTATTTTTATCCTTTTTTAGAGATATCTATTGACTAATTGGTTAGAGTTAGAGCTAAAGCAAATTTACAGTCATCATAAAGATACAATGTTTCCTTTAAGTTAAGACATCAGATGGGAACATTTCTTACCCTCCACTCGTAGACGACTACCCAGTGTGTTCTCAAAGCTCGTATGGGGATGCCCCAGTATCTCTACGCGGCAGTAGTAGCGGCCGCTATCCTTCAAGGTCACACTGTTGATCCTGAGTGAGATGTCATGGTTTCGGTGGTTGCCCTCCAGGCGATAGCGCTGGTCCTGGTTGGGCTTTGATTGGCACAGCTGGCTGTTGTTCAGGCTCGTGCAGCGGAACAGCACTGTGGCGGTCCGTCCGTGGCCCAGGGTCCACACCACATGGATGGAGGAGGGATGGGTGTGATGCGGGTGGCTAAAAGAGCAGGGAAGCACTACTGGGTACCCCTCCATCGCCCGGACCTCAGTGGGCGCTTTCATCAACCAGCCGTCATCGTCTTTGGCTATAGCTAGGGAACAAAGTTGACAAAGCTTACAAAAACAAAATGATCAGGTCTATCGAGTTATTCTATTCAAACTCTATTTTGAATTTTCTCACCAGCAGAAAAAAGGATCACCAGCAGACTGAGAGTTTTAGTAAACTGGTGTGCGTCCATTGCAGACGTTCTGCATTTAAGATTCAGTATGAGAAGAAAAAAAAATCCTGGCAACATGTTCCTATTTCTGACTCACCATCACACATTACTGACTTCATACATCTACTAATATTACTATCTTAGACAAGTTATCTGACTGTCTGTCTGTCTGTCTGTTTTCTATATCTATCTATCTATCTTTCTATCTATCTATCTATCTATTTATCTGTCTATCTATCTATCTATCTATCTATCTATCTATCTATCTATCTATCTATCTATCTATCTATCTATCTATCTATCTATCTATCTATCTATCTATCTATCTATCTATCTATCTATCTATCTATCTATCTATCTATCTATCTATCTATCTATCTATCTGTCTGTCTGTCTGTCTGTCTGTCTGTCTGTCTGTCTGTCTGTCTGTCTGTCTGTCTGTCTGTCTGTCTGTCTGTCTTTCTGTGTCTGTCTGTCTATGACACAAAAATTGAATGACACAAATTGGAACTTTACTTGATAAAGTTTCACCTTGTGGTGCTGCTGTAAGCAATTCGTTGTGAGAAATTAGATTTTTATTTTTGGAGCATGGCATTTCAGAGGAAACTACCTGCACTGACCAGTTCACTAAAAAAAGGTATTTTGGAAACGTAAGTAGACAGTTCCTTATTTTAGTCATTACTTATCATCTTGCTTAGTCACGATACTTTCATTTGAAATCTTCTGTCCGTGAGATCCCAGAATGTTCTCTCCGAAGATGCAGGATTACGTGTTTGGTTTGCTTTCTTTTATTTGTAGTCTCAAAGGTAATATATTATTTTTTTACATTTTAAAAGCAAGAATATATCTAAGTCTACACTATAAAAATAAAACAATACATGAGGCACCATTTTTGGGAGTTCTTTCAATATCATACAGGCAGAGTCTTGGAGAACCGGTCTAGGAATTACAAAGCTTTCTTCATGTATCTTTTTTTTTTTTTTTGGCTATCTTGTAACAACTGATGTTATCATATTATAAGTTTTTCTGTTGTCATCCGCAGGCCTATCATGTACACTATGGACAATGAAAGTAGAGGATCAGGTCAATGGCACATTGGGACAAAATGTGATTCTCCCCTGCTTCTTCACACACCCAAAACAAAATGCTTACACCGGTGATATCACTGTTAAATGGATGCAGGACAAAAAAATTGAACCCATTTTTCAATGCAAATTTCACAACAAGACAAATGGACAAGACAGTAACTGTATTGAACAGAGCTTATCAGAGCGACACTTGCTTCAAGGTAACCACAGAAAAGGAGACATTTCCTTAAGGATCAATAATTTACAGTTTACTGATGCCTCACAGTACACTTGTAGAGTGGAGCTGGATTATGATAAATTCAATAAACACACAACGCTTAATGTCAATGGTAAGATTTACACAGCATTTGTATTATCACATGCATATACAGTGGCCCAAAAAGTATTTGGATGCTTTTGGACACTTAAGTCACACTTAATGGAATAGCTCACAAAAAAAAAAAGAAAAAAAAGAAGAAGAAAATTCTGTCATCATTTACTCACCCTTGAGTATTTATACATGTAATTATACATTTTAATTATGACTAAATACTTTCTGGGACCACTGCATTGTATGCGTGAAATTACAGATTTTTTTGTGATTGTCAACTGTAGCTCCGGCACAAATCCTCAGCCTATACCTGGATTTAGATGTTGTGAAATGCATTGCCCGAGGGAATCCACTTCCACAAATAAAATGGACCTCCTCATCTGGACCACTAAAAAACATTCCATTCAAAACTGACCCCAGGAAATACATAGTCAACAGCTCAGTTCCATTCTCTGATCAGGCCGTGTACACTTGCCAAGTTGTGAACTCACTGGGCCAGGATCAGAAAGCATTTCCACCAAACCATCCAAATTGTTTAAGTCTTTCAGTGGTGACTGGCATTCTTGCGTGTTTGCTATTACTTGGGCTCATAGCAGTTATTTTGGATGTGGTGAAAAGAAGTAAGTACCTGATTATATTTTGCGCATTTTTAATTCAAAATCGGTGTGTGCAAATTCTCACGGTCTGTATGTGTTACTTTTCCCAAAAAGGAAAAAATGCACAGAGAGTCATGCTACAGTAAGATCACTTTATTCATTTAAACTGGCCATAATAGTGAAATAGTGCATCTTTACTGAAAAAGTATTTGAATGTACCTCAATAACTGTTTTCATTTTTCAGAGATATGGGTGTACAGAGGGTTCAAACCTCTGTATATCAAGATAACAAGACAGTTTATGCCAATATCAACATTTGTCCAGTTGGTGAGTATGATGATTAATAAAACTGTCCATTGTAGTAATGTGTCACAGTACTAATACTGTAATACACATTATTATTCTTTTTAGGTCGTGAAACTAGACAAGTTGGTGTGTACTCAACAGGGTCACTGAGAGAGGGGAGAAAAAAAGAAATGATTCCCGGGGCCCCAAAAATTCGGCCCCCAAGACCTCCAGGACCCCCACCAGACATTGACAAAAAGTGAAAGGTGAGGACTACTATTGTGCTTAATTTCATAATAGCATTGTCTTAATCAAGGGTTAAGTTGACCTTTATATGTACAGTATATGTATATATTTTTATAGCTTTTGATGAACCAAGTTATGATATCAATAGACCTTAAAAGGGAAATAAAAATGCTGAAAGAAGATATAAGATATCAACAAACAACTTAACTAGTATATGTGCATAAAAAGTGCAGTTTAAATTAAAACATGTCTTTTTTTTCATTTTTCATTTTTTTTTTATGTGTGTGTGTGTGTATGTGATGAAGCAGTTGATCCAGAAGAATGTTATGGTAAGTATCACAGGTTTTTTCTTTATCTGAGAAAAATGTAACACAAACTATTTTTCTTCCTTTAAACCTTCGAATAACTACAGTCAGCCTTCAAGAGCAAACCCCCACAAAGATATGTAGTCTATATATATCAGTCTATATATATATATATATATGAGAGTGTGTACATTCAGAGATTTGTGCAAAGGGTTGGAAAATACTTATTCAGAAAGAGTATTCTTTATTTTTTTTCACTTCAGTAGGGCTTTAAAATAATCTAAACCACAAATATAAAAACAGCTACACAATTTAAATAAATAAACACTGTATAATACTGTTTCTGTTTTCGGTCCCTCCTCTATAGTATCACACCCGTAGAAACAGAATAGGTGGGTAGAAAAGCAAATCTTATAAAGCAGGAAGTTAAAACGGAGGGGTTTTGCCTGAAGTTGTGTCTTACTGACCAGGTACGAAGGGTCTGAGTAATAATTATATTATTTGAATTATATTTAACTGTTAGGGATAGAGTTATGTACTTAAACGTGTGGATTATTATCTCTAGACCGCTAGTGGAGCTGCACGATAACAAATGCTATCACGTGGTATCTGTTTCTTTTCTAGGCGCTGATCCAGATGGACCAATCACATTTGTTTTTGATTACTGTATGATCATTTAAAAAAAAAAAAAAAATCATTATATTTGAGATTTGTATGGTGTATTTTGTTTCGTATTTCAGATATATGTCATTATAGTTCATATCTTTATAAATAATATTATATTTTGGTGTATAAATGTTTTTTTTTTTTAAAGTTTTGGATGCAGCCTAGTAACTTGAGGGGATTCAGGATTCAGACTTTGAGCCTGCACGCGCCCCCGTGTGGACGAGGCTGTTTTATATCCCGTGGAAACGTGCATGTCTTTGGTCACACCCTTTTGTATTTGACGCTTCTCCTGACTCGACTACTATAGTTCAATGTAAGCAGCTTTAAATAAATATTATCTTATTTTGTTTGCAAAGTTCCTCAAATAGTATATACCAAAATGCCTCACACTATCGTTACTACTTCAACAACAACAACAACATCCTCATCGGATGGAGGGTTTTGCAACATCGGTTATGCGCGTTCATTTCAAGGATTACTGAAAATCGGCCAAGTGGTAAGAGAAAGTTATACTTGTATCACATTTATTTTATGAAGTAAAAGTAGACGAATGCATAGAATCCTTCCTTTAAGGAAGATACATGGTTTAAGCCAGGATGGTAACGTTTCACTTTTACACCACGATGCTTCACTTCACAGAACTCTTCACTAAACTTTCCATGAATACATTGCTTATGCACTAACAATGCAGGATCAGTGCATTTATTTACAGCAGCACTTCTTTTGGAGAAACGTTGGAGAAAAGTCTCCAAAAAGTTAAACATTCTAACAAAAATGCTAAAACGTACTGTAACATGATATTTCCATGCGTTATATCATGCATTATGTTATGTTTTTGGGCAGTAGTCTACCATGTTATTCTTTAAGAGATAAATCTGAAAACCTGTGCTAACTAAAAGTTTCAACTAAAAAACAATCCCAAAAAGTACCATGATATTCTTTAAAGAATGCTGGATTAAATGAATCTGATAATCATTCAGTACCATGCTGTACAATCACAATTAGACTTATCTCCTTAATCATTTCAACAGGAAACAACGGAGTTCACAGGAAAAGACACTTTTTGTGTGTGTGTGTGTGTGTGTGTGTTTTCATAAATTTCTCAACCTTCTGTGCAACAGCTATTTATTCTCAAGTGAGAAATGCGTCATATTTTAAGCTTAACCTGTAATAAAGGACAAAACAAACATTACTGTAAAACTAGTAATAGTGTTGTTGTTGTTTTTGATGTTATTTAAATATTTGTATGAATAAATGCTTCATTGATTAATTTGATATAATTTGCTTATGTTTGAACAACACAATATACTAATATGTTTCTTTTAAAGGAAAATTGGTGAAAAATATCCTGGAAGTTTAATGCTAAACATTGTAATGTACTGTACAATGTTATTGCCATGTTTTTTATGTTTGAATATGTGTCATACTATTATAATATTTTTTTGGTCATGGTGTTCTGTAAAGGATATGAATCTGGAATAATGCAGTTCTTTAAAGTATTTTGGATTACATACCATGGTATAAGAATATGGCAATCATTCAGTACCAGAACATTACCACGTGAAATCATCACTATACCATGGTACTGCCACAGGAGGGAGGACTTCCTTAAAATAAAGTCTTTATTACTAAAATAACACTAGTGTTTTGGGGCTTAGAGTGTGGTTTAGGGTGTGTGTGTGTGTGTGTGTGTGTGTGTAGAAGGTGATGACCAGCAATGATAATTTGATAAGACTCACACACCCCGGATGCTCAGGAACAGCTGCCTGCTAAAATGGTTGCAGTGATGAGAGAGATTTAGAGAGATTTGCTCTGCAGCATGTGGGGCCTCTGTGCTCAAAGAGGGTTTAAACCCAAAAACAACGATTACACTTTCACCAGAAACATTTCAGATAGAAGATAAGTTGTTGAATTCTTTTTCCACCATTCACAACATTTCTACTTAATTGGTTCAACAGGAAACACCAGTGTTCACAGGAAAAGAAACCTGTGTTTTTTTTGTGTTTGCATTAGTTATTTAACACTTCTATGCAACAAAGTGGGAAATGCATCATATTTTAACAGTATTTAATGGTAATATAGCACTAAACAAATATGATTTCAAAACTAGTAATACTAGAATAATATTATTTTAAAAACATTTATCATTCATATATTTGTCTTGTTGAATTCTAATGATAATATTACACTAAGAAGCAGAAATAGAACAATAATTAAATGTTTAATAATTTATTTAAAAAAATCATGATTTAAATATAAATTAATTAATTAAAAAACACATTTAAACTCAAATTATCAGAAACGTAAAAATGATTTAAACTTAATATTACTAAAGAAATGAACAGAAACGTCTTCACTTCTCGTTTTTTAATTTTTGTATTTTATTTGCTGAGTTGGTGAAATCCAAGGTTTTACTGAGCTAAAGCATTGCTGCTTTGTTCTTTGTTTCAAAGTAAAAATATTAGTATTTCCTGTGAAGGGCACAAGAATGATTAAATGAAATTTACTTCCTCTAATTTTGCAGGTGATCCTCCTGATTGCTTTCCTTTGTGTGCACTGTGAGGGGATCAATTACTCTGCCTACCGCTACTTTGAGGTGGTCACTGCATGGTTTCTCGTTGTCTTCTTAATCTTCTTCCTCATGTATTTGTTCCGACTTCAAAGCAAAATCACATGCATCAACTGGACATTGACGGTAAGTCGGCACAGTTCACATTTCACTTAGACATCTTCTCACCGAAGATCATGGCATTAGGTGTCTTTTGTAATCTTTAAGAAATTTTATGCTGCTTTTTCATCTCAAATTGGCTCTTTATTGCTTTCACAGGAGTTTTTACATTATGCTGTGGGAGGAATCCTGGTTTTTATCGCCTCTATAGTTGTTGCTGTGAAGAGTTATGGGATCTCAGCTTTGATCGCTGGATCTGTGAGTGCTTTTTTATGCTTGCAATATGTGCAATGCATGCTGCTAACTGGCCGGGGAAATGCACAAAGCCTTCTTGTGTAGGGATGAGGAAGCAGGAAATGCGAATCGTTACTGTTGCATTACACACTATTTATTGGACAGTGAATGTGCAATTCTTAGAAAGGTCTATCAGGCATCAAAAGCAAATGACTTTTCATGTTTAGTAATAAATTATAGATTATAGAATATTATTAATATGTCACTAATGTCTGTTTTTACATAAACACAGGTGTTTGGCTTCATAGCTACTTTTCTTATTGCAATCAGCATATGGACTTCTTATAAGGTCACATGTGGCTCTCAACCAACTGGTGAGTCTGACCCCGTTTTAATCATGTAATTTGTAAAATATGAATGCTGTGAACAGTTTAAAGGAATAAAAATAAAATGAATATCCACCTTCAGGCCATCCAAGATGTAGTTGAATGTATTGGTTCGTTGCAACAGATTTGGAGAAATGTATTGCATCACTTGCTCACCAATGGAACCTCTGCAATGAATGGGTGCCGTCAGAATGAGAGTTCAGACAGCTGATAAAAAGATCACAGTAATCCACAAGTAATTCATACGACTCCATCCATTAACGTTTTGTGAAATGTAATGTCTAGTGAAAAGTCCATCTCTTGCTATCATCTCGCATCAAAAACCACCGACATAATTGTTCAGAACAGTTTGGACCGCTTTAATTCTAAACAACGCTTGATCTGTACATATTTCTTTCCTGATTGACCTTTTCACTGGAGAAATCAGTATTATGGATTATGAACTTTTTTAGCTGGAAGCAATTGGAGTGGACTGGAGTCATTTGAACTCTCATTCTGACGGCACCCATTCACTGCAGAGGATCCATTGGTGAGCAAGTCATGTAGTGCTAAATTCTCCAAATCTGTTCTGATAAAGAAACACAAAACATCTACATCTTGGATAGCCTGAGGATGATTACATATTTAGCAATTATGAATTAGCTCGAACTGTTCCTTTAACAGAATTGACATATTGAAATTCATTGTATAATTTCCTGCTAATTCTCTCTTGAAGGTGCTGCAGTGTAACTGGATGGAAGACACTGTCTTATCAGATGAGAGTAGCAAGTAAAATTCTCAATTTGTTCTGGAGAGATGATGAGTTCTTAAAGGGACATTTTTGGTTGTTTTTGAAGATGCTTCAATAGTGGATTTCTTGAGTGGATGAAAATTGAAAATTTTAGCGCCTCTAAAATTTTAGAACTTAATCGGCTGGGATCAAACTCATAATTGTTAAGCATTGAGACTGGTTTATTTTAAGAGTGGAGTTTTGATATATTTATCAACAATGTCTGAAACCAAAAGTGGCCATTTATTCACGAGAATGTTTACAATATTTATTTGACAGTATATATCGTGTGATGCAGATTTGATTCAGTGCCTGTGATCAAAGAATATTTTGGAGATGCTGACCCACAGTATTATTACTATTATTACAAGAGTTGAAGTGTATTTTTGCTTTTCACAGTATCTGTATAAATTATATTATGATTTGCAACCCTAAAGTTTGAAAAATATATTTTTGGCTTTCTAAATGTAAGTCGCTTTGTTTTATACACTGTGATAAAAAAAGAAAACGTCTCCTGATGTTGTGTATGTTTTGTTGCTTCTTCATTGATTCAAAATCAGAATTTGAACCAGAACAGGACTTTCACTCATCCTCATGACTTGACTTTCTTCTGTGGATGATATAAGAGGATACTTTGAAAAATGTTATTAACCAAACAGCTTTGGTTTCCATTGACTTCCATTATATTTTTTGATCATACAATGGAAGTCAAAGGGACCCGAAAATGTTACCAACATTCTGCAAAATGTCTTCTTCTGTGTTGCACAGAATAGTCATACAGGTTTGAAATGACAGGAAGTTTAGGAAATTACAACAGAATCAGAATTTTTGGGTGGACTATCCCTTTAAGATTATTATATATTTTTTTAACATTACAATTTTTTTTTTTTTGCATCGTGAAACATGAACATAATGCAAAAATGTACATTTGTATTTATACTTGATTATGCATCATAATATTTGTTATATTTTCTTTATGCTGATTTAAAAACAAATGCATAACAAAAAAGATGTCTGGATGCATTACAGTAATGAGAATTATAGGGGCAAAGTGGTATTAAAATGATGTAGTAATGCAGTGCAACCCTTAATGGTCCTAAGAGGCTTCATGTCCTTTGTATAATTGTTTCTTTTGGTTCTGGGATGAAATATGACCTCGAAGTTTTTGTGTATTATCCTATTACTGTTTAGTCAGACTGGCTTTAATTTAGCAAAAATCATGCTACCCATTAATATAAATGTTTAAGGTCTCTTATCTGCAGAACTACTTAACACACAGTGACTCATGCTCATACTTACTGTTACAGCAAGAGGTTGTTGTTGGGCAAAAACTACAGGAAACCCTTGACCTCTATCAGGGGAAGTGCCTCCAAAAGAGAAAAAGGGAAATACACTGACATGTGCTAGATCACTAATGGGTTGTTGTAACTCTACTGCAATGTGGAAGGGACTAAATTCCTTAGGGATAAATTAAGCCGTTATCTATGGAGAGAAATAGTGAAATGGAGAGAGCTGCGGACTGCAGAGAGATTCCATCTTAGTATTCCAGCTAATTTGGAAACATGACTCATGCACATCTGAACTCCTCCTTAAGGCTCTGTTTAGAGTACAGCAAGCCCAGTCAAAGAACCTCTGTACCACTGGCTAAAGTACATGGCACTTATGTTCACAAGCACAACACTTAAATGTGCATTTCTCACAGTTGTAGCTCATTCATTACAGAAGTGTAATGGTGGAAAATACAACCACTGTGTGACCCACAAGAGCGGTTTGCTGCCAATATCAGTGTGCAGTTGGCAACATATGAAGGATCAAAGGATCCTCGAATGCAAACTACTATGTGTGTTTTGCTTCAAGAGAGCAACTTTCTTTTACATTCATTAATTTATTCATTTTATTATTCCATTTAATCATATGATCATTTATAATATTCATTATAGCCATTACTCATTTCATTGATTTATTCAATGATTTGTCTTTTTTTTTTTTTTTACTTTTCCATTGTTGTTTAGTGTTATGATGTGTGGTTTCAAGAGATAAGAGAACGGATATTTTCTTACAGGATCTGGCATCCGGGGCTGAATCTGATATTTCTGGCGTGGAGGCATGATTTAACACATAGGCCTACTACTAGACTTGAATTTATACACCCCAGAGCATAGCCTACATATGCTGTGGCATGTAGTTCAATTAAATAGAAGAATTTATACAGCACTTTGTGGATTTTGGCGTAGTGTTGCCAACTAATTTTCAGAGAAAGTTAATCAATTTATTTTTTTTGTGTTTTTTTTTAATGAATCACTCAAATACAACATTTTACAGTAGCCAGGGGGTGAACACACACACACACACACACACACACACAAAAAGAGATACAAAATTACAACGAAATAGAAAAAATAAAATAAAATAATAATATTACATAAAAACATGGAAATGTTTATATATATTAATACACTTAACAGCTTTCTTGTTTATCAAAGTGTAAATAGATTTTAGGTATTGCTTAAGTTCTGATTTCAAAATGAGAAACAATGGTTTGTAATTGCCGTACTTACATTTATGTATACTAAACTTTGCCAGCAAAAGTAGGTCAATTTGTTGCTAGAATTTGTTAAATGACGTTGTGATGTCATTGCGTAATCACGGCGCAAAATTGTCACAACATCAAATCTCAGCAAAAATATATATTTTATATATGTTCGTTTAGATTTGTTTGTAAAATAATATGCATAATATAATATAATATTAAAATATAAATAATTTTAAAATACATTGAATTATTGAACTAACAGATTTTTGAATGATTACAATTTTTTTTTTTTTTTTTTAGCTAGTAAACAAGTGGGCTAATACAACAAAATCTCAACAATTATGTTTTAAGCAGTGTATTAGTAGTTAGTATGCTACACTCCAAGAAAAGTCTGTAAAAATAGGTCACAATCTACTATGTTAATATGAAATAATTTTTTTTTTTTTTTTTTTTTACCTGCATTTTAAATTACGCATTGTATTTTCAGGTTACAATGGATAATGGATAATGTCCTGGAAAATTAGTAGTAGCCTATCTTTTCCATTTTTCTTACAGCGTACTAACTGATCAACAATCGCAAGTACAAGCTACTAACAAAGTGTATCATAAATGAACAATTATTCAATTATTATTATTATTAAATCGAAGAATTGCAAATAGCAGCTAACTCAACTCACGTGATGTGTGTACTGCTAGGCATCTTTGATTTTCTTTTTGTGTAATTTGGATGGAAAATGTGTGCCTTTTTCTTGTCTGAGTCACTTATCAAAAGTTGCTAAAAGTTGCCAAATAAGTTTTAAAAATTGCTAAATTTGTTGCTAGGTGCTTTTGGAAGAAAATGTTGCTAGGGTAGTCTGAAAAGTAGCTAAATTTAGCAACAAAATTGCTAAATTGGCAACACTGTAATTTGACATGCGTGTTTGTTAGAATGAGTCTGCCCTCTTGTGGTCTGTTGCAGGCTTCAGTGCAGCAAAGTTATCATTAAAACTAAAACTCAAAACATAAAAACGTTTTAGTTACTTTAAGTAAAATTAAATTACATAATAATTAAACCCCCTTAAACTTATTTTATTTCAGCTGCAGTTTTCAGGACATCATTTCTCATTTTCATTTAGTTTAACTTAAGGTAATAAAATAACTAAATCTAAAATATATATATATATTAAAATGAATACAAACTGTATAGACATATAATGTCTAAAAATGTCATTAAAATGTCTAAAACACAACAAAAACACAGTTGAAATTGAAATCAAATCTAATTCAAAATATAAAGTATAAATATAAATACTAATATATATATATATATATATATATACAGGTGCTGGTCATATAATTAGAATATCATCAAAAAGTTGATTTATTTAACTAATTCCATTCAAAAAGTGAAACTTGTGTATTATATTCATTCATTACACACAAACTGATATATTTCAAAAGTTTATTTCTTTTAATTTTGATGATTAGAGCTTACAGCTCATGAAAGTCAAAAATCAGTATCTCAAAATATTAGAATATTACTTAAGACCAATACAAAGAAAGGATTTTAGAAATCTTGGCCAACTGAAAAGTATGAAAATGAAAAGTATGAGCATGTACAGCACTCAATACTTAGTTGTGGCTCCTTTGCCTGAATTACTGCAGCAATGCGGCGTGGCATGGAGTCGATCAGTCTGTGGCACTGCTCAGGTGTTATGAGAGCCCAGGTTGCTCTGATAGTGGCCTTCAGCTCATCTGCATTGTTGGGTCTGGTGTCTCTCATCTTCCTCTTGACAATACCCCACAGATTCTCTATGGGGTTCAGGTCAGGCGAGTTTGCTGGCCAATCAAGCACAGTAACACTATGGTCATTGAACCAGCTTTTGGTACCTTTGGCAGTGTGGGCAGGTGCCAAGTCCTGCTGGAAAATGAAATCAGCATCTCCATAAAGCTTGTCAACAGAAGGAAGCATGAAGTGCTCTAAAATTTCCTGGTAGATGGCTGCGTTGACTGTGGACATCAGAAAACACAGTGGACCAACACCAGCAGATGACATGGCAGCCCAAATCATCACTGACTGTGGAAACTTCACACTGGACTTCAAGCAACATGGATTCTGTGCCTCTCCACTCTTCCTTCAGACTCTGGGACCTTGATTTCCAAATGAAATGTAAAATTTACTTTCATCTGAAAAGAGGTCTTTGGACCACTGAGCAACAGTCCAGTTCTTTTTCTCCACAGCCCAGGTAAGATGCTTCTGACGTTGTCTCTGGTTCAGAAGTGGCTTGGTCGCCCTTTTCCTGAAGACGTCTGAGCGTGGTGACTCTTGATGCACTGACTCCAGCTTCAGTTCTCTCCTTGTGAAGCTCTCACAAGTGTTTGAATCGGCTTTGCTTGACTGTATTCTCAAGCTTGCGGTCATCCCTGTTGCTTCTGCACCTTTTCCTACCCAAATTCTTCCTTCCAGTCAACTTTGCATTTAATATGCTTTGATACAGCACTCTGTAAACAGCCATACCTTTCAGTAATGACCTTCTGTGACTTACCCTCTTTGTGGAGGGTGTCAATGTTCGTCTTCTGGATCATTGCCAAGTCAGCAGTCTTCCCCATTATTGTGGTTTCAAAGAACAAGAGATACCCAGAATTTATACTGTAGGGATGGTCATTTATTCAAACTCAAATGTAAATATTCTAATATTTTGAGATACTGATTTTTGACTTTCATGAGCTGTAAGCTCTAATCATCAAAATTAAAAGAAATAAACATTTGAAATATATCAGTCTGTGTGTAATGAATGAATATAATATACAAGTTTCACTTTTTGAATGGAATTAGTGAAATAAATCAACTTTTTGATGATATTCTAATTATATGACCAGCACCTGTATATACTTTAGTAAGTCAGTGAAGCTGGAAATGACTGACCTCTGATGGCAACCTCTGGAGGTGGTGCTGCAGGTCCTATAGATGCCTTCATATTTCAGTGTGGTCATGAAGTAATTGTCAAAGAATGGAGCTTCTTTAAAGGAGGATTTCAAAATCAGATCCCAGTTCAACTGAATTTTTATTATTCCAAGATTAAAGAGCCGGTAACATTTGTAAAACTGAATCACTATTTCTTCAGACAGTGCCCCGTGAAATGTTTGGCAGGATTCATTTGTAAAATTAATTTCAGTTAACAAACTTTGTTCTTTACCAAAGTCTGGCATGCTTAATGACAAACAAAACGCTCTGTATGTAATCAGGTAGACTTAACTTTTTAAAACTTTTACAATGACAAAATAGTATAAAAAATAGGACAATATATATATATATATATATATATAAACAGAAAAAAGTTAATTATTGCATAATAATTGCTTAAAATAGACTAATTATTTTGAAGGGTGTGTACATTATTGGGGGGGATGAGATTCAGAATTTCTTTGTATTGATGGTTTAGATTGATAAGATAAGACTTATTATCTTAAGACTTAAGCTCCATTAGCATTTATTATTGACTCCAAACAGTATTACAGGTGTGTGTGTGCTAAGACACAAAGTTCATGAAAGAGTAGGTTTGTAATAGAATGTCTGATATTTAGAGTTCATGTTTTTGGATTCTAGCCAAGTGTAGTTTATCTATGCAAAGTTTATCAGGATATTCAGGCCATAGCTAACAATAAAGTTCATTGCTCTTTGTACCGTATATCATTTATTTTGGAAAAAGGATTTTTAATATTAAAACGTGGGAGGATTCAAACTCTAGTTAGTTCACATCTGTCTTTACAAAAGTTTATTTCATTAGACAGAAAGGTTAAGACCTATATAGAGAACTAATCAAATTCATTAAAGAGGAGAGAAAACTGATGGATCCATAAAGACCCAGTGTATAAATAGCCCTTGTTAAAGATGGGAATTAAAAGCACATGTTTTCTCATTAGCTGCTTATCAGCATCATCTTCCAAACTCCAATGCCAAGCATTTTCTAAGTAAAATCTTTTTTATTGCAAGAAAATGACAGGAAAGACCACATGCATGATGTGAAATGTCAGAATCCCTTGTTTTTCAAAGGCTGTTTTCATAGCCAGCATTTTATGCATCCTCAGTACAAACAATGGAATAATATTCTCGCATTTTTCTAATAATTTGACAAAATTACAGCTTTGAATTACAGGTTGAAATTGTTGCACAATAAAATACTACTTTTTTAATTTGTGTAATTTTGTTCACACATCACATATGTGACCCTGGACCACAAAACCAGTCATAAGTAGCACGGGTATATTTGTAGCAATAGCCAAACATACATTGCATGGGTCAAAATGATCGATTTTTCTTTTCTTTGCCAAAAATCATTAGGATATTAAGTAAAGATCATGTTCCATGAAGATATTTTGTAAATTTCCTACTGTAAATATATGAAAAATAAATTTTTGATTAGAAATATGGATGTCTAAGGACTTCATTTGGACAACTTTAAAGGCAATTTTCTCAATATTTTTTAATTTTGTTTGCACCCTCAGATTCCAGATTTTCAAATAGTTGTATCTCGTCCAAATATTGTCCTATCCTAACAAACCATACATCAATGGAAAGCTTATCAGCAGCTTTGATGTATAAATCAAATAACAACAAAATAACAAATAAAATAACAACAAAATTTAAACAAAATTGACCCTTATGACTGGTTTTGTTGTCCAGGGACAGGGTCTCAGACATGCTCTATTGCCTCAGGCTTTTATGTACTGTAGCTTTCACTAAGTTTTAGTAAAACTTTATTAAGGCCAAAATTATTTAATGTGGTGGAAATGCCTACAGCTGAGAGAGAGTCATATGAAATCTTTTTTTATTATTATTTTTTTTACAATACATTTTTCACACAATAAACATTAAAATTGTGATTTTTTGTTTTGTTTAGATTATCATCCTTTTAAACATAATAATTAATGTTTTATTAAATGTTCAAAGTTTAAAAGACTTAAATGACCAAAGTACTAGGCTACAGTCTGCACGCAGAAGTAGCAAAAATAAATTAATTAATTAATTGTAAGCGCGCATGGAAAAAACGTTTCCAAGACAGTTACAGCGATCTTTATATACCAAAACAGAGTAATAAAACAAAAAAAAAATCCCAATAACGCCCTTCTGTGGTGAGGAGTCGCAGACTTCAGCAACCTCCGTAGGAAGTCCTTCCTCGATAAAGAAAAACTGAAGGGAGTGCGGAAGTGAAACACAAGTTGGCCACACAAAGGACGCGCGAACGGTATAAACACAGCACATTAAATCAACCACCCGAGGTATGTTACTCTTAAATATTAATCAATACTGTTATCACACACACACAATAGATCGCAGTACATGTTGCAGTGTGTTTGTATCGATAGTTCTGCGTTGATCAATTCTGTTAGCTTAGTTAGACTTGACTTTGGTTTACTTTCGCTTTTCTTAGCGTGAACACCAGCTATCGACGCGTCGTTACTTTGTTTCCTTTGCAGTGCCACATATATTTATCTTTGCTGATTTCTAAACGCTTTTATCGCTAAACTGTTTTATATACCTCTCGTTTTCAGATTTAGCTACAGTATATACAGTATGGCCACCACAGACACGGTGTACAATGTCACAACAACAGCGCAGGAGCCCAAATCCAGAAAATGGATCATCGTGCCTTCAGAGAACTTGGACAAAGTTAGATTCGTGATCAAAGTGATTCAAGTGGTAAGCAGCACGTTTCATGTTTTGTCTGAAAACACAGTGTTTGGACGCAAATGTGACCACATGCATTGCATGCACTGTGATCATAATTTATACAGATCTCTTTTAAATTTCTAATATAGCTATATATGCATTTTCCTTTATAGTAGCCTAATGTAAAATACTCAGCCACTTTTTTAACCCTTCAAACCTAAGTACATTGGGACATGGTTTGAATAAGGGGTCATTATTGTGAATAAGTGGTTAATCTGGTTTAAAGACCGTTCAAAACACAATTCAAGTTCAGTTAGCATTATTGGGAAAGTGTGTGAGTTTCCATAAAAGTGCATAATAGTAAACAAGAACGCTGGGAGTTCATTAACCTCTAAAAGGTGTGGCTAAAATATGACTACTGATGCTTTATAGTGTTCATTAGAATATTGTGGTTTCTGTTACGTGCTAATGAAAGATTCTGCTGAATAAATCCATCGGCCTGTCACACACATCCTTGAGAATGCAAATGATGTTTAACAAGTCCTTGGGTGCGAGTGAGGAATGGCAACTTATTTGCCTGCATTTAATAATTACAAGCTTATTTTCTAAACAAGCGTGACCATTTCTGCATCGCAGTCATATGCTGCTTGGTTGTTGCTCATGGGGCTTTTTGTACAGCTGTTGAGACTGTTGGACTTTATATGAGTTGAAGTTAGAAAATCCCTCAGTTTCCTTGGCATCTTCCTTATGTGTCAAACTGACTTCTATAATTTATGACGAAGCAGAACATGCATGCATCTTGGTTCACTAAGGAATACTACTGTTCGAGTGGCTCTTTAGTAGATATTGCTTGTGCTTTGCAAAGACATGCAATGGACTCATATGAGGCGAGGTCCTGGTTTATTTTGTGTGAGGTTCACCGTCATTCATTCATTGCAGTGTTTATGTTACTTGGCACACAATAAGCATTACACCATATCTTTTAAATCCCAAATACTGGTATGGGCTCAACAGGTTTGTGCAAAACCTTATGCTTAATTTGAAAAGATATGAGAAATGCATATGTGCATATTTGATTTGAAGGGTTACCAAGAAATGGTGCAGAATCCATTTTTTTTTCTTATGCATTTTAAGTCATAGAATTTCTTTGTTTTAAAATAAATTTATTTTCCGGGATAAATTAGATTTTAAGTCCCTGATTTTTCAATGTGGTCTGAAATTTTCAGACTACATATTTAATCATCTTGATCTTTAGCTTTTAGCATCAAATCTTCTCAGGGTGTTTCAAATTGATTGTCACCTATTCTAAGGGTTTGAGTTTGAATTTGCAAGGTCACAGCTAGAAAGACCAAAGGGCGTTGTCTGCTTGCATGTGACAAACTAAGTGATATCAGGTGTAAGAAATGACTGCCTGCCTTTAAACTGTTAATGCAGTTAGAGAGCAGATGCTAAATTCAATTACCATCTCATTCTTAACTTTCACAGTATGTTGTGGTGGGTCAAGGGCGTAAATGACATTTCAAAATAGCATACTATACTGCAAGAATCTTTAAGTACAGGGAAGTACGCTTCAGAACACATTAAATTTAGCCAGTAATTACCACATAGAGGTCAACATTGAGACAAATACACTCTTTATAAGTAATTGCCCGTACAGTCCAGGGCCTGGTCTCATGCTTTTCAGGAAATTCGATTTTATCAAGTGTTTCTCCTGCAGTGTATTCAGGGAAATTGCCACTGGAGTTTTTTGTCCATGCACCCAAGTGTTGTTCTCATGACACTGAACAGTATGTTATTAATCAGAACAGAGACTTGCTTTTTAATCATATACAGTTCAAATGGTATACAAATGTAAATGAAAATTAAAAAATGTGCACAATACTTTTTCTTTCTCAAGTTTTAAGTTATATAATCATATTTATTTTTTTATGATTGTGATTGTTCATTAGCTGGTGTCTTCTGGATGACCTTGAAATTCCCTACTTTTAATTTCCTTTTCCACTTAGCCACTGACATAACAATACTGGAACACTTTGGTACTTCCCAGATGAAACCTCATCTAGATCAATTGCTGAAGCTGGTTCTTAGAGGCCCTTCAGTGAGAAGAGTATCTTTCCTCATCTACCTCCAAACCACTTTATCAAACTATTGCCCACAAACCATAACGTATTTTTTTGTGTGCTACAAAAACCACAGTCTGTCACAAGTGACTACTGTATTGTGAAGAAATGCTTTGATTGGCTGTGGACGGTCTATTCCAAAATGTTGATCGATTTCAGCTCTTTAACTTTACATTTTTATGCATGTTTTCCAGGAATGAAGCTTTGTTCGTTTCAGTTTCACACTGTAATTGTTTCTTTGTGGTTTCAGCATGCTTGGTTATGTTTTAGGTCATTTCATAAATGTCTAAATTAAGCCCCCTTTTGGGTGGTGAACAGCAGCTGTTCTATCTGGCTTGTTTGGATGGAGGATTTCGAATGGATTCTGTGCGGTAGCGATAAGGTTCTGCTTCTTAAGCGACAATAACAGTTGCATGTGAACCTACCCTGTTCCTTCCTAGCAGTCAGGGCTGTCAAAGCTTGAAACAGACGTTATGAGTCAGACGTGTGGGTTAGTCTGGCTTTGTCATTTTGACGTTGCTTCTCTGAAATTTTCTTTTGTGTAACTGAGCACGCTGTTAGGATTTCTACTTCCTCCTACCAGTTATACAGATTTTCCCATTTTTTTCCCCCTTAAAACTGTTTTCTTTTTACCAGTTGAATGTCATATACCAGCTGTTTGTTATAAAAGATTGATGTTTTATTATTTTTTTTCTTTTTTCTCTGCTCCCCTTTGTCGTAGTGATTTATGAATGTATATTTTATATTCTCAAACTGTATTAAAACTCTAAGCGTATTGCTATGCCTTTTATTATTATTATTTAAAGACATTATTTCACTACCAACCCCAGAGTTTTAACAGCAGAGATGTTGTTGACATTCGCCACAAACAATGGTGAGAGTTATTTTGAGGGATTTCTCTTTATAGTACATTTGAGTAACTTTATAGCATGACTACTACATCATTTACAGTCTGATTTTTTTTTTTTTTTTTTTTTTTTTGCCAGTTTCAGTTCGCTAAAGGGAAATTGAGTGGATGGTCTCCTGGAATTGATGTAACATTGAAAATTTAACCTTTGGACTGGAAGACCTTTTAATAGTGTACATGTGTCATAGAGCTCAGGATGATGAATGTCACTCTGTGGAGTGAATGTCCTGGGTAAATAGCTTATTCTCACTGTTGGGTATCCCCTACCTGATGCTGATGCATTTATATCACACCTGGTTTTCTCTCACCTTCGAATTGTGACTGAGGATGCATGTTCTCTAACAGAGTGTTAAATACAATATTTTGTCTCTTAGGCAAATCTAAAACACCCAAATCATTCATATTGTCTTGTATACAGGATAGAGTTATTGAAATGGAAAAATAAGCTGATACTGCCACCTGGTGGTTAAGTAATGCACTTGGATTTGTGTCCCCTCAGCTTCTTTCCTTTGTGGCTTTTGTGATGGAGGAGGTCGTGACCAACTGTTCGCAATGTGGACCACTCTACTTTTTTGAATTTGTCAGTTGCACAGCCTTCCTCTTCACACTGCTGCTCCTCATCCTCCTGGCCACACCGCTCCACCAGAGAGTTGGAATTAACAGCTGGCCTATTCTGGTAAGTCAAAAAACACTACTAATTAATTTGTACAATATTACAATGTGCAAATGTTAAATACAATAAAAACTTTAGAATATTATATTAATTATATTTTTTGTTATACATTTTGTGTTTTATACTAAAATGTTTGACCGCTCCTGACCAGTTAGAATCACTTATTTCAGAGGATACAATTTTATCCAATGTACAGTTAAAATTCTTTTCATTTTTCCATAGGATTTTGGATACACATTAGCCATAGCAATCCTGTTTCTCCTTGCCAGCATTGTGTTTGCGGCAGACAATGGTCAGACGGGTGTGGAGCAGGGCGCAGTGGTATGATGGCGCTAGATTTGTATTTTAGTTAATATGACAAAATAGCTGCTACTGACCGGCTAGCATTTAACTGTCTTTCCTGTATTACAGGCATTTGGCTTCCTGGCCACAGTGGCCTTCTTTATTGACTTCGGTTTGTTCGTGAAAAACCGTGGTAATCCTTGCCGAAAGGGAAACAACCAACAAGCAGACAACATACCCAGACCAGAGAGTGAGAAACTTAATGCTAATGGAACTGACTCGGTGAACTGAAACATTTTACCAGCAGTCTGCTGCCGTATTCAAAAGCTTTTTCCCATTTGACCAACAATTGTTTTATACATGAGAAACGTTTTTACCCAAAGCAAAAAAATTCCTAATATTTCCATTTCAGTCAGTTACTAACTGGCATGTTTTATATTGTGCCTGAATTATTTTTATATTTTTCATAAGTCGTAATTTTACAAGTAGACAACATTCTTACATGGCGATTTCTCTGTGTGGGGATCGTTTTATTTTCACACAGATATCCTTTTGTAAAGCAAACAAAAAATATTTTGGCCATACAGAGTATACTTTTGTATGATTACACAAAAAAAATGAATTATGAATTAACAAGTACAAAAACATGCACTGTATTTCTTGAAGTACTCATTCCTGATTGTTTTTATAGTTATATATGCATTCCTGAAATAATTTATTTTGGAGAAAAATCAGGGTTTGATCATGTTGACAATAACGATTTATTATTGATTTACGGCACAGGAATATGAATATAATATTGGATAAGAAGCTAAAAAAATCATGAATTTTTTTTTTTTAACACTTGCACTGTATACACAAATGTCATTAAATTACTGTAAAGATGTTTAGTGAGCTGTTGAAATGAATGAGGCGACGGCAAGATGAAGATGTTATGGCCCTGTGATTATAATATTTTGCTGTGCAAGGGACGTCAGGGGTGTACAGTCATAGTTTTTGTTTTCCCTTTTATTGAAACGTCATTTTTGTATTGTGTGGAACTAGAAATGTTGTATATTTTTTTTTTTGTGCTTTATCTTGTTCCATGTGAGCCCAGATCGTGTTTTTGAGAGAAACGTTAAATCTAATGGAAGTTTAATACCTTGACAGATATTTGTCTTTATTTGGAGGTATGTGCGTTTAGGCCCAAATGTGTTTGTTTAAATGCCCTCGGAGATGAACGGACTGCAAGTTTTCTGAGACACTAATCTGCCTTACGCTTCTACCCTCCTGTGTTGTACAACTGACTGCTGCTTTCTGTGTTAATTAAGCATTGTGTATATTTTAAATACTGATATAGTGTTGATGCTTTTAAAAAAGCCACTGTCTTAAGATATGGATCAGTCATCTGCTAAGTTTAATTATTGCTAAGGATTTTGTTGATTTCTAAAATGAATAGTCTAGTGGGTCTGTTTGAATACCGGCATTGTTTCTACAAAAGGTCACATGGAACATTTTACAGCACTGTTTTTGTAAACATCTCTCCATTCCAGTTAAGCAATAAATAGCTCCTGGGCTCCGAATATCAGACTCCTTTTATGTGTGGCCTGTTTGGAAACATGCTTGTTAAGGCTTGGCAAATCAGTGATTTATAGCTGGTTCAATCACATGCGCAGCCTGTATCCGAAATATTGGAATAGTGACTTTATTATAGATTAATTTATTTTGCCTGTAAAAACGGTCGAGTACATTAATTTATGCTGCTATCTTGCATGTTTGTACCTGTTTCTGTATCTAAATATATCACACGTATATCAATGTTTATTGTTAATTTATTTTATGTGCGTTTTCGTGGTATGGAGACGAGCTGGATTTTTGTAAAATTTTATTTCTCTGAAGCTAACACTAGATGTCGCTGCCTGCACGGTTACCATCTACCGATGACCAAACAATTGCCTTTGAAGACGATTTTCACTTCAGGTAGGCATAAATTATGCTTTTTGGTTGGATAACAATTTTAACTTTTTAAGTGACGTTTTGCATATAAAGTAAATGTTTTATAATAGGACCCTGTCCAGCCAAATTGAGCTTGAAAGTGCCCAAAACTCATATAAAATCAGCCAACTGACTGCAGGAACCATTTCAGATCAGCAAATTAGATCATTACAGGCTCAATAAGATGCATGTTTATTTTTCACTTTGTTGGAAAAAAACAGCCTAAGCTGATTTGGTGATCTGGTTTTAGGGCACTTTTTAGTCGTTTAGGCTGGGTGACCTGCTAAACCAGTCGAGCATCATTGGGCACCGGCTAGAACACCAGTTTAGACTGGATTAATGTGTGTGTTTTTATTTATTTATTGTTTTAGGATAGGCTATTTCATAAAGGTGATGTAATTTGCATATAGGCTACTTAAAAACTCAAATAGATAAATCCGCAATTATGATCAAGACTTACTGGTGCATCTCAATAAATTAGTATGTCGTGGAAATGTTCATTTATTTTAGTAATTCAACTCAAATTGTGAAACTCTTGTATTGCATAAATTCAATGCACACAGGCTGAAGTAGTTTAAGTCTTTGGTTCTTTTAATTGTGATGATTTTGGCTCACATTTAACAAAAACCCACCAATTCACTATCTCAACAAATTAGAATATGGTGACATGCCAATCAGCTAATCAACTCAAAACACCTGCAGAGGTTTCCTGAACCTTCAAAATGGTCTCTCAGTTTGGTTCACTAGCTATACAATCATGGGGAAGACTGCTGATCTGACAGTTGTCCAGAAGACAATCATTGACACCCTTCACAAGGAGGGTAAGCCACAAACATTCATTGCCAAAGAAGCTGGCTGTTCACAGAGTGCTGTATCCAAGCATGTTAACAGAAAGTTGAGTGGAAGGAAAAAGTGTGGAAGAAAAAGATGTACAACCAACCGAGTGAACCGCAGCCTTATGAGGATTGTCAAGCAAAATCGATTCAAGAATTTGGGCGAACTTCACAAGGAATGGACTGAGGCTGGGGTCAAGGCATCAAGAGCCACCACACACAGACGTGTCAAGGAATTTGGCTACAGTTGTCGTATTCCTCTTGTTAAGCCACTCCTGAACCACAGACAACGTCACAGGCATCTTACCTGGGCTAAGGAGAAGAAGAACTGGACTGTTTCCCAGTGGTCCAAAGTCCTCTTTTCAGATGAGCAAGTTTTGTATTTCATTTGGAAACCAAGGTCCTAGAGTCTGGAGGAAGGGTGGAGAAGCTCATAGCCCAAGTTGCTTGAAGTCCAGTGTTAAGTTTCCACAGTCTGTGATGATTTGGGGTGTCATCTGTCATCTGCTGGTGTTGGTCCATTGTGTTTTTTGAAAATCAAAGTCACTGCACCCATTTACCAAGAAATTTTGGAGCACTTCATGCTTCCTTCTGCTAACCAGCTTTTTAAAGATGCTGATTTCATTTTCCAGCAGGATTTGGCACCTGCCCACACTGCCAAAAGCACCAAAAGTTGGTTAAATGACCATGGTGTTGGTGTGCTTGACTGGCCAGCAAACTCACCAGACCTGAACCCCATAGATAGAGAGATCTATGGGGTGTTGTCAAGAGGAAAATGAGAACCCAGAGACCAAAAAATGCAGATGAGCTGAAGGCCACTGTCAAAGAAACCTGGGCTTCCATACCACCTCAGCAGTGCCACAAACTGATCACCTCCATGCTACGCCGAATCGGGGCAGTAATTAAAGCAAAAGGAGCCCCTACCAAGTATTGAGTACATATACAGTAAATGAACATACTTTCCAGAAGGCCAACAATTCACTAAAAAATAATTTTTTATTGGTCTTATGAAGTATTCTAATTTGTTGAGATAGTGAATTGGTGGGTTTTTGTTAAATGTGAGCCAAAATCATCACAATTAAAAGAACCAAAGACTTAAACTACTTCAGTCTGTGTGCATTGAATTTATTTAATACACGAGTTTCACAATTTGAGTTGAATTACTGAAATAAATGAACTTTTCCACGACATTCTAATTTATTGAGATGCACCTGTATTTTATGTTTATATTTATATATATATATAAAATATGGTACGTTTTAGTTTTAATTAAGGAGAATGAGCAAAAATCGAGTCTGTTTACCTGTAGTACCTCCCCTTAAAGTCCGCCGAACCGCAGAAAGAATCCTCTGTTGCGCGTGAAGGGGAGGGACCGAGATGCACGCGCTGTACTTTACTTTCATTCATCTGCACAGCGGCTAGAGGATGGAGCTCGACTCCTTGTGTGGAGCGCATGTCTGCTCAGTGCTCTGTGTTTGATGACAAGCAGCGAAGCAACAATTTACCTGGAATTATTTTTCATGTTCGTTAAAGGTGAGTGAAACGCTCTCTCACCTATCACTGCAGTAGCGCTCGCGAGCGCAGGTGCCTCAGACAGAAGCTCTCGCTTTTATTTGCACTCTAATCACTTTAAAGTAAAAGAGGATGTGGATTATTTTTGTTAATAACTTACAGTAGTAGAGAACTTGATTAGAGGCACTTCTGCTTCAGGTAATGTCTGATAGTCTGTTTATGAAGTTCTTAATATGTTGTGTAGCGTTTTTTTGTGCGTTACTCTGCTTACCGGTTTTACATTTAAGTTTTTAATGAATTCGAAGCCTGGAAAAATGTTGTGCTGTAAGATTAACAAGAGAAAAATACTGAAGTAAATTGCCTTTATTAATTGTTTAATTTGTTAAACTGCACACTTAACTTGGACACAAAACCGTTATGAAACCAGTTAACAAAATATTAGTTAAGTGGCTTTTAATTACAACAAATAAGTCAAATTTTATTTAAAAAGTATATTTATACTAAACTTTTAAAAGTACTTTAAATTCAACCAAGATGTTTTCTTGGCACATCAGTCTTCATTTATAAAGATGCGATTCCTTCAGTGTCCAGATGGGGGTGAACAATTAAAGCAAGTAATATGAATGAGTTTATTTTACTTGAACATGTTTGTAGACATACTTTATTTTACTGCTAAAATAGCTGGATATTCAGGAGATCTCAGATATAGGAGCCAGAGAGAGGGAACATTAATAGCATATTGTAAATTCTGTAGGCTATATGGAAACATTGAACCGCACCTCTGGTGGAGCTTTACTGTAAAAATACAGTGACCACGTTGCAATGAGTGTATTTAATTAAATATGAAGTTACTGTACCAAATGTACTGGTAAAAACGTGGCATGATAAAAAATCACAATGACTTTTGATCTTTTCTGTACCAATATCTCACAGTAAAATTACATTCATTATCTTTTAAAATATAGGCCTATATCTATTTTTACATATACACTTTTCAAAAGTTTGGGGGTTTCTTTTGAAAGAAACAAATACGTTAATGTAGCAAGGATGTAATTAATCAAAAGTGACAGTAAAGACTGATATTTCAAAGATATGAGATATTGAATGCTGTTCTTTTGAACTTTATCAAAGAATCCAGAAAAAAAATGGTTTTCACAAAAATATTAAACCACACAACATCTGTATATTAGAATGATTTCTGAAGGATCATGTGACACTAAAGACTGGATTAATTGCTGCTGAAAATTCAGTTTTGCCATCACATGAATAAATTACATATTAAAATACAAAATAGTTATTTTAAATTATAATAATTATATTTCACAATGTTACTGTTTTCACTGTGTTTTTGATCAAACAAATGAAGTTGTGGTAAGCATAAGGAACGTCTTTCAAAAACGGTAAAAAACAAAAACAAAAAAAAAATCTACTGACCCCAAACTTTTGAATGGCAGTGTATATGGTAAGGTTTGTTTGAGTCTTGGCTGTTGTTTCTAAGAACATTCCTAGAAATCTTGATTGTACAGTAATTGTGGAGTTTATATCTCATATAACATTCAAGTGTTTTTTGGTTTTCAGTTTTCCTTCATATCATTCCTATCTTTACATTCCTTTATCCAATATATATTTTAAATCATGTATGTAATCAATGAATAAATCAATAAAATCAATATATATTTTAATTCACATTTCATCCCTGTAATTTAGTTGTGAACCAAGGCTGATCCTTTTCAGGATTCCATCTTTTCATTAGGTCTTTGCTTACCGTTTCAAGGGTTCCTTGTGTGTCACAAGCAGTTAATGCTTCTCCATTTACAGAACGTGTTATGTCCCAACTAATTAGCCAACTTCCTAAAGAATAATGAGCTGATTCATTTTCAGTAGCTGCCTGCGGTCTTGTTCCTGTCCTCATGTAATCGAGCAGGCTGATGAGACGATCACATCCAAGTGAATAATTGGTTTGTTGTAAATGACTGGAAATAAGGCTAAATGAGCTGAGATGGCAGGATGCAAGACTCTGGTGAGATTCCTGTCGACTGCATCATTCATTCTCTGTTGAGAGCCATTATTGGTGTTTGTCAAATTAGGCACACTGGCTGTAAGGAGAGGAAATTACCTGCTGAGATGGGAGAGAAAAATGCGGTTATCATGTTGAGAGGAATGCGTAACACTGCAATGGGTTTCAAAGGTTGCATCTGATGTGGCACTCCTGTTTGTTTTTAGCAAAAGTGAAATGATGCAGAATGCTTGATACTTAATTATAATAATGTGTTGACAAGTCATCATTAGAGTGTACTTAAAACCTTAATCAAACTTCACTGAAGTTTAGAAAACAGTATTTTATGTCACATTAGTGGTTGTATAAACTACTGTTCAAATGGTTGGTCTCTGTAAGATATTTTAAATCTTTTGAAGGCTCATCAAGGCTGCATTTATTTGATCAGAAATACAGTAATATTGTGAAATAATTTTACAGTTTCAAATAACTGTTATTTAACTATATTTTAAAATATAATTTATTCTTGTAACAGCAAAGCTGAATTTTCAGCAGCAATTACTCCAGTCTACAGTGTCACATCATTCTTCAGAAATCATTCTAATAGACTGTAATTATCATATTGTCATTATCATATGTTTGTTTCTTTGATGAATGATTCTTTGATGAATAAAAGTTCAAATGAACAGCATTTATTTGACATAGATTTTTTTATCAATGTATATTTTAATCAATGTAAATCAATGCATAGGCCTAAATTCTTAAAAAAAACCCAAAAAAAGAATAGCAATGTATATTTGTTATCAAAAGACTGCAGGTTCGAATCTCAGACATTTAAGAGAAGTGTAGTATTTAGCATATTGCCAGGGCTGTTCTGTGCTCTTCATGATAATATTAATAATGCACTTGTTTGTTTTTGTATTTTTTTTTCTGCTTTGTTGGAAAATCTGTTGTGAAGCAAAACCATCTGAGAACCACCACCTTAAATCATCTTCTAAATCAAGATTAACCATGTGTTCTTGAATTCTAAGAGATCACATTGTTGTTTTTTACCATCTGGCAAACATGGCATGATTTGCATGTATTATTTATATTGCTTTTTGACAAACTCCAACAAGCCATATTTTCTGTCTTTAATATAAGAATAATCAAAGCCACAAGGCTCTGGAGATGACTCGTGGCCTCTGCCTCTGCAGAAATGATTAAGTACCCAGATCCTGTTCCTGCTGGGAACAAACAGAGTGGGCTTCACCTCACACATACAGGTTCATTCATCAACAACGCTGTTGATTTTTACATTGAGATCATCATGAAGGGTTCAAACCAAACGCTTTACACTGTTTTTAAACCCATTACTCATAGCACTAAGAAACTGACAGGGGAGGAATAGAGCCCATGTCATTTAAACAGGGATCTTAAGCGCGCAGTTGCACACACAACTCTTCAATTTTGATGATTTGAACAAGCTAAATTACTTTATTGCTTATTCCTGAATCTATTGCCCAGAACATATCACCACAACATTCAAAACTGTCAGCTGTCATGTTGCGTGCTGATGCATTTGATATATTACCTACTGACATAATCTCATTAATATTCATATGTATGCATATGTAAAGTGTAGTTTGCACAAATTGTTTTTGACAGCCTCCACTGTCAACCAAATATTTTTATAGCTTTGAATTGATTTTCTTATCATAAATTGGAATAAATATTTTTTTACGCTATTATATTTAATGCAGCTACTTTCTAGGCCTATTTTTTTTATTTAAACATGATTTTCTGTGTAATTATGCCACATAAAGAGTGCAAATGACTTTACTTTTATTAAAAGACCTATATGATTGTCATTTGTAAATACTTTCTATGACAAATGTTGCTTTGGTCAGTAATCAGTAATTGGGTCAGTGGGTATTTTATTTTATTTTTAAAAGAAATTAGAACTTTTATTGAACAAAGATGCATTAAATTAATCAGAAGTGACAATAGGGTATTTACATTTTTACAAAAATATTCTATTTCAAATGCTGTTCCTTTGAACTTTATATTCATCAAAGAATCCTGAAAAAATGTATGGTATTCACAAAAATAAATGTTTTCAACTTTGGTAATAATAATAAATGTATGTTGAGCAGAAAATCAGTATATTAGAATGATTTCTAAAGGATCGTATGACACTGAAGTCTGGAGTGACGGCTGCTGAAAATCCAGCATCACAGGATAAATAGTATTAGATTTTAAGAATGTCTCAGCATTCAAGATTTGCACATTGGATCTTGAATTACAGGGCTGTCAAAAGTGTTGAGTGTTGAACTTTTGGAGTCTTGCAGAGATGGTATATATCCATGATGACAGCTCCCCTGTGGAGACTCTCTGTATGATATGAGGGTATGAGAGGAAGGTTCACCAGGGAATCTGCCTTTTGTTTATGCTTGTTTATGATCTTGAAGCATAAGTGAAGTATATCTGCTGATGTAACATTGATTCCATCTCAAGAAACACCTGTTATAACACGTGACAGTGGAAAGGTTGTAGACATTACCTGTCAAAGTGAACAGCATAATCCAAACCAGCTCATCATTTGCTGAATAGCTGTTGCCACGCTAGCCCTTTATGCAGTGTTTTTGTTTGTTTATCTGTTACTTGATATTTTTACTGTATGACAAGCCTACATAATGTGTTTCTGCCAGGTAATTGCTTGTAAAATACTTGTCAAGGGAGATATCTGCCACGGCTAGCAGATAACCGTTCAGTAGTGCACGCTTGCCATCTGTTTACCTTGGCAGTTTTACATATGAAAACTGAAGCTCTTTTTTTAACTCACTCTGGATAAGAGCATCTGCTAAATTCCATTAAGGACAGTCAAATTAAAATTCTTAAGTCTTTATTTTCTCTTTTATGTTGGAACAAACTCAAATGCTCTGAAGTTTTTCTGTGGAACACACAAAAAGGAGTTTTTAAAGAGTCAAAACATTGATGAGAATGACAGTTCTTAGTAAACTTAGGCTGTCAAGATCCAAAAAAGGACTAAAAAATAAATAAATAAATCATATAAGCAGTCTATATGACTCGTGTGTCATATTTCTTAAAGATATAATTCACCAAAAAATGAAAATTTGCTGAAAATGTACTCACCCTCAGGCCATCCAAGATGTAGATTTGTTTCTTAATCAGAACAGATTTAGAGAAATTTAGGATTACATCACTTGCTCACCAATAGATCATTTGCAGTGAATGGGTGCCGTCAGAATGAGTTATAACAGCTGATATAAACATCAAAATAATCCACAAATAATCCACACTTCTCTAGTCTATCATGTCTTGTCAAGTGAAAATCGGTGTTTGCAATAAACAAAATGCATCAAGATGTTTTTAACTTCAAATTGTTGCTTCCAGCTAAAATACAAGTCCTCTATAATATTGCTTCCTACAGTGAAAAAGTCGTCTGAATCAGGAGAGACATATGCACAGACCACGCGCCGTTTACTAGCATAAACAGTCCAAAACAGTTCTAAACAAGGACCAAATTTTGTGGACCAAAATTGACGTTTCAAGTTAAAACGCCTTCTTACAGACATGTAGGTTTTCACTTTGGAAGACATTAATTGATGGACTGGAGTCGTGTGGATTACTTGTGGATTATTGTGATGTTTTAATCAGCTGTTTGGACTCTCATATTCTGACGGCACCCATTCACTGCAGAGGTTTCACTGGTGAACAAGCGATGTAATGCTAAATTTCTCCAAATCTGTTCTGATCAAGAAACAAACTCATCTACATCTTGGATGGCCTGAGGGTGAGTACGTTTTCAGCAAATTTTCATTTTTGGGTGACTATTCCTTTAAGTCTTAGCTGTTTTAAACTACTATTTTGTGTGTGTATGTTTTCCATGAAAAAAATAACAGCTTACAGGTTTGGAATGACATGAGGGTGCGTAAATAATTACAGAATCTTAACTTTTATATGAACTATCCCCTTTGATCTCTTAGTTTAAGTAATGTTACTATGAGAAGTTTCCATGGCATTAATTTATTCTTCATCATGCAAAACCCAGAATATCTAAACACTGAGCTTTTTGTCTGTTGGTGGGTTTTATATTGCCAAATAGGGGGATCTGAGCCATGATAGAGGTGATCACAGTCTCATAGTTCTGCCAAAGCAAATGAATAACTCTGAGCCAGAGAAGATTGTGTGGCAGAAATTAAGGGATTTCTTTGTGGTTTCCAAAAAGCGGTGTTCAAAAATCCGCCTCGTTTCTCAGCCCTACTTCCACCCTCCAAAAATCTATGATGCATGAAACATTTTGACTTCCGTTGCTTTAACAAGCAGGATACTGTATAGAAATGTTGTAGAAAGCAGAGTGCTATTAGAAGAACACAGTCAGATCAGCATCCCCCTCCATGATTACAGCTGTTGTAGCAGGGAGTTCCTCAAATTCTCATTCAGTCTCACCAGCAGTGGAGGAGACCGCATGTACCGGTGGAGTCTGTCACAGGAGCGCTGTTACCTGCCACGCCATCAGCTCCACTGTGTGGCTGTTCTCTTGAGACTGACACTTCACTGAGTACAGAGAGAGGGTTTCAGCCTTACCTGTATTCCCAGCATGTCCCAGCAGCCGTTAGGGATACCAAGTTTGTACATATTTCTCACGTTTCTAGCTTAGACAATACCTGTTTTAGACTTTGAGTTAGTCTTGGTGTTCCTTTCATATTTATGCATGATACATAGACATTTTAGATTAAGTTCCCTGATGTGTGGTACAGAATTTACAAATGAAACAGTATTTAGCAGGGCATAGTGTACTGTAGTTTAATGGGTGTTAATGAGAGAAACAGAAAAAAAGAGTCATATTTCACCTCAAAACCAAAAATAATGACAATCTAATGAGAATCTCCACTGAGAATAACTAAAAACAGAAAAGTAAATACCTGGATATATTATGAAAATGAGAATTAATGAGAAATGCAAAAAAAAAAATCAAACAGCATTTTCATTATGTAAAATAGCTTTTCTTACTTTTCTTAGCTTTTTTTCTTTTTGAATTTGGGAGAAAATGTGACCTGGACATGTTTTGTATGTGCTATATTCAACTTAACAACTGCACAACCTTGGTCTTGCAGAAGAGGCAAGACTTTCCAAAAGCGAATAAAATTATTACTGTTTTTGACCTTTTTATGCCATTTTTATTTATAGTATGGTAGCTAGATTGGACGAAGATGGGGGATTGCACTCTGATGAGCACTCTGTATTAGATTATTTATACAATAACCACAATTTGCAGTATAAAACTGCATACCGTATTTAGCATTATTTACCAGTTAGAAGGGGTTTAATCAGTTCCAGTGTTATCAGGGGGTCTAAATTAGCACTGAAGATTTCTTGAAAATTTTACTTCTGCTGCAGACGTTTTGTGTGTCTATATAAAGAAGCTCAGAGAGAGTCATTAACAGAGACAGAAATAGAGGGGAAACTGGCTGAGAAAACACTCAAAAATAGCATCCAGAGGATGAAAGACTGATGACGTAGTTTGCCGTCGATGTTGAGAAGTTTGCACACATACACAGATGGAGAGAACCGCTCACCTCCGTATTATCTCTGCTGACCTATAATATATGAGGCTGTCAGCTGTCAGTGTGATACAGTGGGAGTGATGGATGACTTTGCATTGGCTGAGAATAATCCTTTCATTGAGTTGTTCTCTTTCACAGAGCGGTTCTCATAGGTCAGATCTACCGCTCATGGTCTGCTTCTGGCTGGATTACTGGTCTGTGTGGGTTGCAGCCACAATTTCATACCATTTAATTAAATTTGAAAGCTTTGACAGTAACTAGCATAACATTACAATTTAAGGATGCATTTTCTACCATTAGAGTTGTTGTTTGCTTAGGCAAGCATCACTACTACTATTGCACGTTCTGGGATTTTCTTTCTCTATATTAAGACATCCATCCATCATTCAATATCCATCCATCAGCTCAGATTTCTCAGATTCACTGTGTAATTTCAGTTAGCTCAGCTGATTCACTCTATATTGTAACTGATTGGGATGGTGGGGATTCTGATTAGAAATTTTCCCACACATCAGCTGAATAAATGACTGTCTCTATAGGATTCCCATATGTATCAGTATAAATGCACAGGCATAATACATTCCAGTGAAAAATTATGGGGCGTTATGTAGCAAATTACACATTTTGAAATATGCAGCTACATAATTTTCATTTATAAAAAACAGACTTATTTGCATTCTTTAAACAGAAAAGAAGTAAAGAAATGATCTGTCTTGCTTGGTGCTGTTTATTTTGTGATACAAATACAAAAGCATTTAGACTGTCAATCAACTTTAAATGCATATTTGAATAGACATTACAAAAAGTGGCTTTAAAAGTCAATGTATACAGTATTGTTTGTTTTATTTCCTATTCTATATTACTGGTTTACAGTACACAGCAATCCATTTTGCAAACAAGTTGGTTGATTTCTCTGTTTGTCAGACACATTTTTGTATTCTATCTGTGATATTTTAAAACTGATAAAATATTTGTAATAAAAAACATTGCTTTGACAGCTAAAAGAAAAATAGAATTAAAAAACTACTATTTTCCCCCCCTTTTAGCACAGTTGTTTCCTGAATCATGAGCGACATCTACGAGTCTGCAGCCAATTCTCTGGGTTTGTTCAACAGCCCCTGCCTGACCAAAGTAGAGCTGCGGGTCGCCTGCAAAGGCATCTCAGACAGGGATACCCTCTCCAAGCCGGATCCCTGTGTGGTCATCAAAATGCAGTCCCATGGCCAGTGGTTGGAGGTGGGTTTGAGTTTTATGTATTTAAGATTTGTGGTTCCAGTAGGATGCATAAAATTTCTAGTTATGTGACTGAATGAAATAATTTTAAGCTAGTGAGGTTATCTAATTCTTTTGGGGGACCATATCAGTGCATTTTTTTTCAGTGCATTTTTCACACATTCCTTTGCTGTTTTCTTCCAATTTTCCACTCATTTTCACACCATAGCATCTCACATGAGCGTAGTTTTTGATATGGATGTATAGAAATGTCCCTACCAAGATTAAGACACTACTGAATAATATGTACCTATATTTCAAATTGTTAGTGAATATAATGTAAGAATATTATGTTTGCATTTGTAAAATAGAAGTATTTTATTTCAGTTGAGAAGTGAGATATGATACTATTAAAGTTTTTATTAATATTTTGATGTTTTTAATTTGTTTTTTCTTTTTAAAAGTTTTTGTTTTTCTGTTTTTCATTTTAATTGAGGTTTTAGTGACTTTGTTTTTTATTTTGTCATTTTTATTAGTTTTTGTTTTAAATAGGTGCACCAGGGGACTTTTCAGTTTTGGTTATTTTAGTACATCAAGTTAAACTAAATGTTAAAATTTTAACTTTTTTCAAGTAATGTAAATATTTTTATGTTTTTAGTTTTAGATTTAGTTGTCTATACACTGTAAAAAGTGACAAGTTGACTTAACTTAAAACCTGTTACCTTAAAATTATTAAGTAAATAATAATTTTAAAAAAATAAGTTAAGTGAATTGTCAAGTTCACTTAACCTTTTTTTTTAAAAATGATATTTAACTTTATCATTTTAAGGCAACGGGTTTCCTCAATTTTTTTAAGTTAAGTCAACTTATCACTTTTTACAGTGTAATAACCCTGGAAGCAGTTTGCTGAACCTTATGTATACAAAAATCAGTGGAAAAATTCTTGCATAAATACTGTTCAACCGAGCAACTGTTCAGCCAACAGGCAATTTCAGTGTGTAGGTAAAAACGTAGTGCCTCTTAGTGTAATTGATTTTAAAACCTACGCAAATACCTCAGACATGACACAAATCCACAGTTTTGCCTTAAGTGTAGTTTGAGACAATGCATATTTTGTGTGTTATCCGAATAGTTTATTTACTGCAGTGCTCCCGTGTATGCTTGATCTTTGACAACCTGCCTGAGCTTTCAGGAGAATTATATACAGTGCCCTCCAAAAGAATTGGAACAGTAAAGACAAAATTGCTCTGTTGGCTGTGGAGTCAAGACATTTACAAATATGATTAAAAGATGAATATGAGACAAAACTACAGAATGTCACATTTTATTATTGGTGATTCAACACATAGATGTTTTACCAGTTAAGAAGTTCAGCACTTTTAGAGTTTCATCCCTCTATCTGACGTGAGCATAAGTATTGGAATAGTTGCCTCACAGGTCTTTCTAAGTGATCAGCTGTGTCCTGCTGCATTAATTCTTCAGATATTAAAAGCTGGGAATGTGTCGTATCAGTTATATCCATTACTTCTGCATTCTGAATCTTGCATTCGATGATGACACACACAAACCAGGATGAAGATGAGGGAGCTGACTTTGAGAGAAAAGCAAGCAATTTGGATGCTAAAAGAAAAGAGGAAGTCAATTAGAGCTATAGCAAAAACAAAGGGCATGGAGAAATCAAGACTTTGGAAACCACCAGCGACACCAGCAACCAACAACTATCTGATCGGCTGAGAAAATAACAGTAGTTGATGACAGTCAAATCATAAAAGCTGTGAAAATGAACCCTAAAAGACGTGTCTGTAAAATCACCAACAACTTCCATAAAGCTACAATCTACAATCTACTGTCCTCAGGAGACTTTGACATAGAATTACAGATGCTACACAGCCAGATACAAACCTCTGACCTGCTCCAAAAATAGAAAGGCAAGATTAGAGTTTGCAAAAAAGCCCAAAGGTGAGCCAGAAGAGTTTTGAACTGTGTTTATGGACCAATAAGACAAAGATTAACCTTTCTCGAAGTGATGGGAAAGCAAAAATGTGGAGGAAAAAAAAGGGAACTGCAATGATCCCAAGCATACAGCCTCATCTGTAAAGCATGGTGGAGGTGGTGTCATGGCATGGGCATGCATGGCTGCCTCTGGAACAGACCCTCTCAACTTTACTGATGACTTAATGTATGATGACAGTAGCAGAATGAATTTGGAAGAGTACAAAACCATCTTGCCTACCAATATTCAAGAAAATGCCACCAGATTCATTGGGAAGTGCTTCATATTGCATCAGGACAATGACCCAAAACACCCTGCCAGTTCAGTCAAGTAATTTATAAGGGCAAAGAAATGGAAAGTCTTAGATTGCCCAAGTCAATCTCCAGATTTAAATCCGATTGAACATGAATTTCACCAGCTGAAGAGGAGAGTAAAGGCAGAAACTCCCCAAAACAAGCAACAATTGGAATTGGCTGCATTAAAGGCTGGGAAAAGTATTTCAAAGGATGAGACCAAGAGTCTGGTGATGTTTATGGGTCACAGACTGACTGCTGTGAGTGCGCAAGGGATCTGCAACTAAATAATAGCTTTTAATCTTTTATATCTGCCTTATGTTCAACTGTCCCAATACTTATGATTACATCAATGAGTGGGATGAACTCTAAAAGTGCTGCTCTTTTTATTTGGTAAAACATGTATGTGTTGAAACGGCTAATAATAAAATGTGACATTCTTTAGTTTTGTCTCATATTCATCTTTTCATCATATTTGCAAATGTCTTGACTTCACAGCCAACAGAACAATTTTGTCTTCACTGTTCCAATACTTTTGGAGGGCACTGTATATATATATATATATATATATATTTGTAGTTGAATGTGAGAGAGCATGCATGTGTGTGAATGAGCGAGAGAAGCAGGTGGCATGTGTTCGCTGAGAAATCTCCCTGTCAGGTTATGAAGACTTTGCCAGCTCACCAGCAGGAATCTGTTCTCACCACTTTCAATCTCATTAGACATTCACATATTCACTTATGGTGATTCTGCTCTTTGAGTGTGTGCGAGTGTCTCTGAAGGAAACCACACTGTAAAACACGTTTCGTACCTGTTCTCAAAGGACCTCTTCATTCCTCCTGGAAATCCCGCCATGAAGAACATTTGAAGAACGTCTTCTGTTTAGCTGCACTGTTTGTTCTTTAAGGGCCGCTATAGCTGAGCTTGTTGCATCATGCTTTTTATAATTTGTCCAAATCCAAATGTCCCGAGACTCGTACATTAGAGATTTGAAATGGGATTGCTTGAAAAATTGTGTTTAATGATGTAAAATAAAGCTAATAAACCAAAGACATTTTCAAAGAGTAAAAACTCCTTGTTTATGAGCTATAAGCTAATGTCTATTAAGAGAGAAATATCATGATATTTGGTTTCTCTGATGTTGCCTGAAGCAAATTTACATTTCTAGTTCAACAAACACAAGCAATGTGATTTACTGCACTTGTGATTGCATTTCACTTCACACCTCTTAACCCGTTTCCTCCAGTATTCAGTGCTATTATGGGTCAGACTCATTTATCTGAAAATGTCACTTATGCATGCTATTGTATTGAGTGCACCAATGACTTAAATTTTATATCCGTGGGTTTTGGCTAAATCTAGTTTGAGTGGATTATCCCACTGTGATAGTTTCTCTCTCCGGTTGATAGCTCATCTTTCACTTTCCAACTGTACACTGGGAGCCATTATCAAATCTTTAGCTGAAGTATGGTCTGTATTTAGCTACCAAGAATATCCCTCATTCATCTGGAGCTGTGAGAGGAGAAAACTGGTTTGGGGTAGAGAAGGTTCAGAAACAGATTTTATATATATATATATATATATATATATATATAAAATTCACACTAACATTCAAACATTCAAACAATGTGATCAATAAAGAAACTAATAGGCAACTTTTATTCAGCAAGGATGCCATAAATGTATCAAAAGAACCGAATCAGCATGATTTCTGAAGGATCATGACACTGAAGAGTTAAGTAATGGCTGCTGAATATTCAGCTTTGTCATCATAGGGATACATTACATTTTAAAATACATTAACATAGAAAACAACTGTTTTAAACTGTTATAATATTTAAAAATTATTACTTTTTAAAAAAATGTTTTTTAAAAACTTTTTAAAATAAATAAATGTAGTTTGTTGAACCTAAGAGTCTTCTTTCAAAAACCTTAAAAAATCGTACCAACCACAAAACTGAACATTAGTGTACTATAAAAGCAAATGGGTTTACTATAAAAAAAACATGCTGTCTGGCAATAATGTTGCATTTTGAAATTTCAGAATCAGCAGTGGCTGGATGTTGACCCTTGATCAAGATTAGTGTTTGTTTGTTTAGCTGGCGGCTCTTGAATGAATGTAAGTACAGGAAGCAGCACTTGTGCGCCTGAACAAGCTTTTAAACTGTGGCAGACACAGAGAGTAAAGACCTGCTTCTGACCCTGCCTGCGATTAGTCCACTGCAGCACTGCAGCTGCTCAGAGCTCGAGCACCGTCAAGCATGGTCACAAACACTCTGAGCAAATCCACCATGCTCTGAATCACAAAGAAGGCACTTCAGAATGTGGACAGTAAGTCAAGACTGGCCCTCAGTCTCTGGGGTGAAGGGCCTCTAATGCACTCGGGCTGCTTCCATGTTGTGCCCTTGAAAATGTGCTGAAAGTACGATTTGTTCATGGCGACTCCATTTAAAGAGGCTTTTTTTTTTTTTGTCATGTGCAGCTTGGTCTAATGTGTGCTTTAAATCCAAGGTAAATAGCCTTATATCTGTTTTTCAGTATCTTTCTGACTTCTCATTTTAATGTTTTCATTTTTCTCCTTTAAAAATGCAAGTTTTAAAACATTTATGGTATGAAATAGCTGGAAGTGATCATTCACAGGTAGATGTTCTTGCTTCCTGGCTTCACTTATTGCAATGTTTTTTTAATCTTCTGTCCATTAAAATCCATGTTCCTGAAATCACTTTGCCTGAGAGAGAGATTTCCCCAACGTAGTTAGATTAGCTGTCAGACAGCGAGTTGGATTGGACTGGAGACAAGTGATGGTCTGATCAACCATACTCCATTTTTAAAAAAGCCATCTGCTGTACAGTCTGTGTGTCTGTATGTGTTTTTGTGTTTTTTTGTTTTTTTTTGTATTATTGCAGCTGGTCTATTATTTACTCGCACACAGACATCAACTCATTTGTTTTGGGTGCGTGACTGAGTTTTGTAGTTTTGTGTTTTTCGTTATTATTTTTTAAAGGGACCTACACTGCACACCTAGTCCCCCAAAAATATACACACACAATTTAAATATTCAAATCATTAGTGTTATGGAAATGTATACTAAATGTAAATATTAAATATTATGTACATTTTTAATATATACGAAATTAATACTAATATATAGTACTGGAAATTTCTGTAGTTAAGTTATAGAAATTTCCTTTACTTTTTTTGTGTTAATGATAGAAATTTTGTCTAGTGTATCTAAAATATGCTATTGGCTAGACATTGACTTTATGAGTGCATTTGTATACAATAATTTTGTCGAGTAATCATAAAATTATTGGTCAGAGGGTGTGGGATCCTTGTATATTATCAAACACTTCATTACCAATTCTGTGTGTAAATAAAAGTGTTTTCACTCAAAGAGACTCATAATCTGGGCACTGAGAGAACTGACACCACCCTCTCAATTTCTCTGAAAATGAATGCTATCTGAGCAACACACCAAAAATGTCCGGGTCCAAAGTTACGTTGCCAATGGCTATAATGACCTGTCAGCGTGTCAGATCTCAGTGCCCTGGCTGTCAGCTCTCACCAATAATCAGACAAAAGGCAGAACTGAAGATGAGAGTCTGACTGTCAGCGACAGCATTCACTCGCACATGACTGTGGCAGGTGGAGCTGTTCTTTCATCTACTCAGAATGCCAATCACAGGAGCAGGGAGCACTCCTGTTGAGTAAGGATAGCGTATCTCCATATCGCACCCTTCGGGGTGCAATCTAGATTTCACTCAGACTGATCAAGACTGATTTCATGGTCTGAAATAATTGGATATTGATGTAAAAAGAGTGACAGAACTGTATGTCTGTAGCTGCAAGCTGTAGTAGTGTCATAGTAGTGATTATCACATCACAATCGCATACTACTGTGGTGTTTGCCGTTGGAAGAGACACTGAAACTATACTAGTGTGTTGTGGTTGGTATGTCCTTGCTAAGGAGTCCTGAGTTGTTGCTAGGGCATTACTAAGTGGTTTCTTGGGTAATCTGAGTGGTGGCTAGGTAGTTGCTTACTAACTAGTCAAAGAAGCCTATTATGCACACTAAGGCTGCATTTATTTGATCAAACATTAAAACAGTAATATTGTGAAATATTATTACAATTTAAAATAATTGTTTTCCATTTGAATCTATTTTAAGATTTAATTTATTATGAGGCGCCGTATAGGGCTTAAATCAAACTTCACCCATGCAAACTTACATGAAACACTTGCATACACATATATGAAACAGTCACACATACATGTATACTACTAACTGCTCAAACAAATATATATGAAATGCACGCATACACACACACAAACTCTCCGTGCACATACACTTATGAGACGTGCACAAACACATTCAAACTCTCCGCGCACATACACATATGTAACCCTGGACCACAAAATGAGTCTTAAGTCGCTGGGGTATATTTGTAGCAATAGCCAAAAATACAATGTATGGGTCAAAATTATCGATTTTTCTTTTATGCCAAAAATCATTAGGATGTTAAATAAAGATCATGTTCCATGAAGATATTTTGTAAACTTCTTACCATAAATATATAAAAACTTTATTTTTGATTAGTTATATGCATTGCTAAGAACTTAATTTGGACAACTTTAAAGGTGATTTTCTCAATATATTGATTTTTTTGCACCCTCAGATTCCAGATTTTCAAATAGTTGTATCTCGGCCAAATATTGTCCGATCCTAACAAACCATAAATCAATGGAAAGATTATATATCCAGCTTTCAGATTATGTATAAATCTCAATTTTGAAAAACTGACACTAAGACTGGTTTTGTGGTCCAGGGTCACATATGAGACGTGCACAAACACGAAGTATGTGATACATTCTCAGTATAAACGGAAGTCATTTCAGTGTAAACGGATTTGCCGCTTTATTCTCCCTGATTGGTAGTAGCGTTTTTTTAAACAGATTGGTATTGGACAGAATCAGGGTAAATTCCATCCATTAGTTTTTTTATTTTTCAATATTTTGAATATTCGATCTCTGCTTATGAGTGGGAAAGAAACACCCCTTTCTGCTGATTGGTCAAACAAACATTAAACCGTGCCGTCATCAGTTGTTCCCCAGTTCCACACAGTCCTTCACTGCTACAGTTGTATGGATTCTTAACGTGTTTATTGCAACTATATTCAATGGCTACAGGGAAGAGCCTAGACAGGGCTGAGCCTACTTCTGTGTAGGCATAAATTCAGCAAATAATAGATTTCACAGCAACCCCCTTGCCTCTTTGGCACATCACGTTTATTGAGCTGACATATCAAAGTTTGTGTGGCAAAGCCACGCGACCACTGTGCGGGTGACGCACTGGACAGTGTGAAGCCAAAGCATTTTGCACTGTAGTGGAGCACAGACCAGAATCAATTTAAGTGGTCACCAGCTTTTGTTTTAAACAAAGGGATAAAGTTGAAATTATATACAGTGGAGCAAAAAAGTATTTAGTCAGCCACCAATTGTGCAAGTTCTCCCACTTAAAAAGATGAGAGAGGCCTGTAATTTTCATCATAGGTATACCTCAACTATGAGAGACAAAATGAGAAAAAAAATCCAGAAAATCACATTATAGGATTTTTAAAGAATTAATTGGTAAATTCCTTGGTAAAATAAGTATTTGGTCACCTACAAACAAGAAAGATTTCTGGCTCTCACAGACCTGTAACTTCTTCTTTAAGAGGCTCCTCTGTCCTCCACTCGTTACCTGTATTAATGGCATCTGTTTGAACTTGTTATCAGTATAAAAGACACCTGTCCACAACCTCAAACAGTCCAACTCCAAACTCCACCATGGCCAAGACCAAAGAGCTGTCAAAGGACACCAGAAACAAAATTGTAGACCTGCACCAGGCTGGGAAGACTGAATCTGCAATAGGTAAGCAGCTTGGTGTGAAGAAATCAATTGTGGGAGCAATTATTAGAAAATCGAAGACATACAAGACCACTGATAATCTCCCTCGATCTGGGGCTCCACGCAAGATCTCACCCCGTGGGGTCAAAATGATCACAAGAACTGTGAGCAAAAATCCCAAAACCACACGGGGGGACCTAGTGAATGACCTGCAGAGAGCTGGGACCAAAGTAACAAAGGCCTCAAATCCTGCAGTGCCAGACATGTCCCCCTGCTTAAGCCAGTACATGTCCGGCCCGTCTGAAGCTTGCTAGAGAGCATTTGGATGATCCAGAAGAGGATTGGGAGAATGTCATATGGTCAGATGAAACCAAAATAGAACTTTTGGTAAAACTCAACTTGTCGTGTTTGGAGGAGAAAGAATGCTGAGTTGCATCCAAAGAACACCATACCTACTGTGAAGCATGGGGGTGGAAAGATCATGCTTTGGGGCTGTTTTTCTGCAAAGGGACCAGGACAACTGATCCGTGTAAACGAAAGAATGAATGGGGCCATATATCGTGAGATTTTGAGTGAAAACCTCCTTCCATCAGCAAGGGCATTGAAGATGAAACGTGGCTGGGTCTTTCAGCATGACAATGATCCCAAACACACCGCCTGGCAACGAAGGAGTGGCTTCGTAAGAAGCATTTCAAGGTCCTGGAGTGGCCTAGCCAGTCTCCAGATCTCAACCCCATCGAAAATCTTTGGAGGAGTTGAAAGTCCGTGTTGCCCAGCGACAGCCCCGAAACATTACTGCTCTAGAGGAGATCTGCATGGAGGTGGGCCAAAATACCAGCAACAGTGTGTGAAAACCTTGTGAAGACTTAAAGAAAACGTTTGACCTCTGTCATTGCCAACAAAGGGTATATAACAAAGTATTGAGATTAAATTTTGTTATTGACCAAATACTTATTTTCCACCATAATTTGCAAATAAATTCTTTAAAATCCTACAATGTGATTTTCTGGATTTTTTCTCATTTTGTCTCTCATAGTTGAGGTATACCTATGATGAAAATTACAGGCCTCTCTCATCTTTTTAAGTGGGAGAACTTGCACAATTGGTGGCTGACTAAATACTTTTTTGCCCCACTGTAGATATGCAAAGACATGACATTATTTTGCATCAATGTAGTTTATGGTCACATCTGTTATATATACATTATATTTCCATTTTATATTTCCATATATTTCTATTGTTAAATTTTAGGGGTAATGTTAAATAGCCATTATAAAATAGCACATAATATAGTGCTCTCTCAGATACCAGAAGATGTTAAAACCCTGAAATAATTTTGATTTTTTTAATGATTTTTTAATGTTGCCCAGAAGGCATTTACACACAACTGTATAATGTGCTTCATGTTTTAAACGTAACATTTTGAATACAGAAATATGAAATAAATGACAAATTAAAATGATACTTGGAGTATGAAAGTAGCCTATTATCGCCAGTAGGTGGCAACTCATTGTGTTAATGAACGAGTCATCCATTCAACCAATTCTTTCAAAATGCTGATTCATTCTGGAATAAGAATCAAGTGGCTCACTATAGCTAATAGGTCATTAAGAAAACTCTGCCTTGAAATGGGAGTCAGTCAGTTCTCAGCGGTTGGCAGAAAAAATTAAAACACAATTTTTTGAGACATCAATTAATACTCAATATTAATTAAATAAACTCAGCATTTTGTTCAAAACAAAAGCTATGACTGCTCCGTATTTACACTTTAATCGGTTTAATGTTTGGTTGACCAATCAGTGGAAAGGGGTGTTTCATTCCTGCAAACATGTAGAGATCGAATATTCAAGCCATTTATTCATTTTCTGGCCCTGAATGAAAAACGAAAAAAACTTTTTTTGGGATAAAGTGAAAAACGAAAAAAGGAACTGTTTTCTATTGAAATAGAAATCTTTTGTAAAATTATGAATGTCTTTACTGTCACTTTTGATCAATTTAATGTGTTCTTGCTAAATAAAAGCTTTTCTTTCTTTCTTTCTTTCTTTCTTTCTTTCTTTCTTTCTTTCCTTGTGTGTTTGTGTGTGTGAGATAATATATATGATCATTTTATTTGCCATGGCATGTCTGTTCTGAAAGTGAACATTTATCTTGCTTTGTCTTTCTTCATCGTTCCATCTTTTTCTTCTCTCCATGTAAACGTCTTCTTTTTTTTACACTTTTGTGTAGTACTCATGAATTTGAGAGGCACGTTTCTCGTTTCAACTTTTGTTGCTTTGGCATGTGGAGCTGTGGCTTATCATGATGCAGCACTCCTCAACTTCAATGACATTTAAGAAATAATATCAATATTCATGAAGCGTAAGAGTAAACATAGCAGGTTGACAGAGTTATGCAGCTAGACATGGGTCATCTGGGCACTGATGATTACAATCTGTCAGTTATGTGATGGAAAATGTCCTTTCCCTGTATGTTCCCATTCTGTTCTTTCACCCCTTCATGTGCACATACAAGGTTTTTTTGTCCTTTATGTCTACAAGATGGACTGGGGCTGAACATCTCTTTTGCATTTGGAGCTCTGTTTCACCATCATTAATTTATCACAATCAAACTTGAATTTGAAAGTTTCTCCCTGTTGGATATGGACATATTCTTGCAGCATGTTGCCTCACTAACTGTTATAATTTAAAAATCCTTTAAAACCGTTAATTATGAGTGTGTGTTCTATGGCTGTTTGTAATGGAATACTAGCTTAGTACTTACTGAATACTGCTTAGTTTATACTGCCCAAAGTCCCTTTAAATCATGTAAATTCACTCGGCAGCAGTCTTGATAACTCCAGGTAGCTATTTTCTAATAGGAATGCAAGTATGGGTTAGGGTTAGGGTTAGGGTTAGCTCCTATCTACTTGAATTTTGAAAGACTAAACTCTCTAAAACTGCTTATGAATATTATGTTTTGAGAATTAATTTAAAATTAACAATAAAATCAGATAACAGTGGTATCAAATGCTGCTTCTTTAACTGAGGTCTCTTTCCTGCAGGTCCAGTTATTGTGCATGCATGTTTTAGAGTAAACAAATCATATCAAATTCCATACTGAGCATTTTGATTCGAGCGTTTAATTTTATATGAGTGGTCTGTCACTTCCTCCTATACTGTCTCTAATACCACCTAATGTTTTAAAAATAGTTAGTCAACTAGTAGTCACTACTTAATAATAAATGTTTACTTTATGTACAATGTCATTCAAATGTTTGAGGTTAGTTCAATTTTTTTATATATTTTTGAAGTCTCTTAAGCTCAACAAGGCATTTATTTGATCAGAAATACAGTAAAAACAGTAATATTGTGAAATATTATTACAATTTAAAATACATTTATTGTAATTTATTCCTGTGATCAAAGCTTAATTTTAAGCATCATTGCTCCAGTCTTCAGTGCCACATGATCCTTCAGAAATCATTCTATTTCTAATATGCTGATTTGCTGCAAGAAACATTTATTATTACCAATGTTGAAAACTGCTTAATATTTTTATTGAAACTGTGATACATTTTGTAATATTTTCAATGTCTTTACTGTTACTTTTGATCAGTTTAATGCATGCTTGCTGATGCTTTAGAAGTATGAATATCTTTTAAAAAAAGAAACTTTTGAATATTAGTGTGTTTTATATTTGAAACAATTTTTTTACATTTAATAAAACAAAGTAAAAAATTAGATGCATTGCTTTTGGTTCATTCATCACACTGTGAATAGTCCATCTGAGTGCGTTGCATTGTGAGATATAGTATCTCAAAATATAGTAAGAGCAATGTTAGTATGCTATTCAGAATATAGCTTTTTTCTGCAAATAGCCATTGAATTTGGATTGCTACACTTTCTGCCTCTCCCTCTTCCATCCTTTTATCATTCTCCTTGAAAAATCCACTTTTCGGCCACCCCTTGTTTACTGTCTTCACAGGTGTTCAAAGACAGCAAGCGAGATCTCGGTTGTGCCACTTTTCCTTTTTTGCTTCATTCAAAATGGACAGATCGTTAAATGAAGGAAACGTTTCTTCAAACAGGTTTGCCTTATTTGAGCCATTCAGCAAACTGAGCAGTGATGTGAGAGCAGGGTAAACATCTTATTTGGGGTGCTGGTGTGCAGTTGAAATGGTTAATGATAGTTATTGCTGCACCCTACGGTCCTCCACATCGGGCCCTGCTCTCATAAGTGATAAGATGCTGCCACGCTGATTAGCCCTGGAGAAAACCTCCATTCTCTCCCACTGATGGGCTAATGAGGAGACGCAGGCAGCCCATATGCAGAATGAAGGTGGCTGCACATTCAGAGACCGCATGTTCTGACTGAGATGTGAGGAAAAGAAGGTAAATGTGGCTTCCAGGGACAATTAGACCCTTGTGTGGGGGATGTTGCACATGTTGAGGCTCATCCTTTGGGGCAGTGCTATTTGTGACTTGTGTGTGAGTGTGTGTTTTGTATGCGTGAGAATAGATGTGATGAAACCTTATGAAATATGCTTATGCTTGCCAAACTTCCATCCGCCGTATCACACTCACAAGAAAGGCCAAGAAACGAGGCTGGTGTGAAAACATTTATAGTAGCTTGTTTTGCATGCTGTTTCAGTAGATCAGACATTGTTAATATGCTTACACAACAATGTGTAATTGGTTACAAAGTTATAATTTCCAGGCCATATTCAAAGCATATTCCGTGATTAGTAGAAGTTAAGCTCACCTGGCAGCATTTGTGGCATAATGTTGATGACATTTCTTTAAAACATTTTTTCCCCTTTTCTTTCTTTCTTTATTTTTTGTTTTTACCATGAGGTCCTTACAGTGGAATTGAATGGGGCCAATACATAAATGATAAAATACTCACTCTTTTAAAAGCCACACAAATAAAACTATATGAATGTTAGCATTAAAAATACTTACTAAACATTTTTTGTGTAAAGTTATATTAAATTGTTGAACTTTGTTCCCATGACAACAGAATATCATACAACTCTAAAATGACTGTTAAATTAGATTTTAACAGCTTTACAGCTCAAATAATACACTAGATTTATCAGAGGAATAAATGGAAATGCGTTTATAAAATTATATTCTCCACAAGTTCCTGGGCACCACCATCTCTCAGGACCTGAAGTGGGACGCTCACATTGACTCCATCATGAAAAAAGGCTCAGCAGAGGTTGTTCTTCCTTCGTCAACTGAAAAAGTTCAACCTGCCACAGGTGCAGATGACACAGATTTACTCAGCTGTTATTGAGTTGGTTCTGTGCTCTTCAATAACTGTCTGGTTTGGGCCAGGAAATCAGATATAAGAAGACTGCAACGGACTGTTAGGACAGCAGAAAGGATAATTGGTGTGCACCTGCCCAATCTTCAGGACTTGTACAACTCCAGAGTGAAGAAACAGGCAGGAAACATCATCACAGACCCCTCTCACCCTGGATACAACCTGTTTGCACTTCTCCCTTCAGGCAGACGTTACAGATCTCTGTGCACTACAACATCTAGGCATAAAAACAGTTTTTTTCCCACATGCCATCTCCAGCCTAAACAGCTAACACAGGAATTATTACCTGTGTTCTGTGATTCAAGCCTGTAATTCATTCTCCATTTCTAATTATTGCCTCTCAAGTACTATGTAAATGCATATTCTCTATACAGCTGTATATATAGAGTAAATAATGCACAAATCTGTACATAAATCTTCTGTTCCAGATTCATACACATTATTATTTATTGTTAAGTCTTATTTAAATGTTTCTGTTCTCATGTCAGATATGCATGTATATATATGTATGTATACATGTATGCACTGAGAGCTTCTTAAAATACCACAACAAATTCCTTGTGTGTTTGCGCTAATTAATAAAGCTAATTCTGATTCTGATTCTGATTCTGACATTTCTGTATTTAAATCGTCAAGAACTGGCCCTGTTTACTTCCATTGTGCACTACACTTAAAAAAGAAAATAATGCTGACATTAGTAAATAATTAGTTATTAGTAAATAAGTAATTATTTAATAATTACATTTATTAATTTTTTTTTTACATTTGAACTCCTATTCATCAAATAATCTTGAAAAAAATTGATCCTGGTTTCCCCCAAAAAAATAATAAATAAATTAAGTAGCACAACTGTTTTCAACATTGATAATGATAAGAAGTGTTTCATGAACACCAAATCAGCACATTAAAATGATTTCTGAATGATAATGTTACACCAAATTAGCATCAGGAATAAATTACATTGTAAAATAGAACATGATATTTATTAATATTAACATTAATAATATTTAAAAGACACTAAAGACTATATATAGTTATTTTAAATTGTAAGAATATATATATATATATATATATATATATATATATATACACATATACATATACATATATGTATATATATAATATAGGCTACACACACACACACACACACACACACACACACACACACTCACACATACATATATAGTTAATTTAATTTGTAAGAATACAATTTAAAAGTCCATAATTTCATTTAAAAAAGTAAAACAAAATTATGGTGAGTAGATGATGTCAAAATTAAACCATAATTGTATAATCATCACATTGATGTATATCACCATCTGAGCAGCTCCAGTGAAGTAGAGCTGAATGACAAGAAGCCTTTCCAACAATGGTGTCTTGAATATTTATTGATATCTATGCTTTGACTGCTCTGCCCCTCACTGCCAAAAGACTGTCAGTCCAGTGTAGTGATGAACTCAGGCCCCTGTTTATGCAGGCATAAAGGGACTTTTCTAAGCCTGAGTGGATACACGTCTGTTTTGAAAAGCTGACTTGTCCAGACCTCTCTTGCCAGAAATTGTCATGTGGGATCTGCTTGTTGATGTGTATAGTGTGATGGAAGATCCATGAATGGAAGCCTTGGCTTGGTATGGCTCTGCTTTTCTGGTTCCAGGTCACATTTTTTTTTTCCTGAGGAAAAATCTTGTACGGGAAGATTTTAGGGCTGAAATGGACTGGTAAATTTTTGGCCATTCTGACATTATTGACATCATTGTGCTTGGCTGAATAACAGAAGTAGTTCCCCTTGTGTCAATTTCTGTTTTGCAATATTGCTTAGTAAATTTCAGCAATTTTGTGTGCATTTCATTTGCTATCATTTGGAATTACAATAAAGTGTTTAATTTTAATTTAATATTTTAATATTTTTAAAATATATTTTTGTCTGAAATGTTTGATGAACATTTATTATGAAAAAGAACAATGAAGTTAGATGAATTATCTGCTATTTAGCTTTTTCACAATTAGATCTTTTAACCTAAGTAGTGTTTGTGGTTTAACAACACAAATATACTTATTTATGGTTAATTGATTAACAAAACTGAGTTACATCTGCTTACAGCTAGTGTATTTGCTCATTGTAAAAGATGACTTAATTCATTTTACTCAATTTCTTTGATTATGTTTGTTAAGGTTTACACATTTCTCCCAATCCTCTTACAGCTCATGTGTGATTCCAACCGGTTTTTGGCTTGCTTAACATGCTCTTTAAATATTTACTTTCTTTTAATAGACAAGATGTTACAAAATAGAGGCAATTAGTTCTTTTCTGATGAATAGTCACAAGGCGCGTTCTGTGAGGTTAACAAGTTGCCTGATGTACAACAGAGCAGATGTTTCCTGACAGCAGTGTCAGAATATTCCCTGTACAAACAACAATTAGACATAGAACTGATATATATTAAGCATCATCAGAACTGTACTATTTTCACTTTGATAAGTGAGATTTATTTGCATATTCAGCAGCAGAAATAAACAGTTGCTTCGAGGTCCATGCCTCCCCGATTGATGTTTATTCCCTTCAGGTGAATTGTGAGTAGACGGCACATCCAACTTTCCCAATAAAACAGCGCCAGCTGCCCTGAGGAAGCCCCTGTAAATAAAGAGCAAACACCTGGAAGAGTCAAGCAAATATTTATAGACCTTAATGAAGAGAAATGGTGGTGTCTCCAGATGGTTGCTGCAAATTAAATGGGTAGCCTTTAGTTATATAAACTGACCATTTTACTGCTGAAGTAAACATTTAAAAAAATATTTGGATAAATACGATTACTTATTTAAAGAATATTTTCAAGAAAATATAAAAAAAATAAAGCTGAAGTTGTCATTTGGAACCTGGAACACCCTCGGGCCATCTAAGATATATGAGCTTGCTCCGTCATCTGTAGCATTACATGATTTTCTCACCAATGGATCCTCTGCAGTGAATGGGTGCCGTCAGAATGAGAGTCCAAACAGATGATAAAAACATCACAAAACCCACCCTCAATTAACGCCTTGTTGTGAAGTGAAAAGCTGCATGTTTCTAAGAAACAAATCAGTTATTTTAGCATTTTAACTTTAAACTGTCACTTCTGGCGAAAACATTGATTCATAATGAAGCATGAAACAACATTGTACTTCTTGGTTGCAACTTATTGTACATCTTGGATGGCTTTTGATGGCAAATTTAAATTTTCATATGTGCCATTCTTTGTTGTTAAGCTTACAGTTCATAACAGTTCATATACAGTACACAGTTCATAATAAACATCCACTTTACACAAATGAAATGCATTATGATAGACATTTACATTATATTGAAATCTTTTTAAATGGTAAAATATCCTGTCAGAAAGGAAGCAAGCAAGCTTGGTGTTTACCCCTTGCAGAGAGCAGACTGAAATGAAAAAGAACAGAATCCTGAGTCTCTGAGCTGCCTGAGGAAAGTTAAACAACTGAGACTAAACCATGACTATGCGACTGAGGGATGTCAGATAAAACGAACCCTTTTCTTTGCCTGTGTGAGGTGAGAGGCAGATACATTCTTCAGGAACAGGGATTTAGCAGTGACATGGTTTTATTTTCTTGTTCTGAGATTTATTACATTTACTGGTTTCATTCAACAGAGCATTGCGAAAGTTAACTTTAGATGATTGTATGGTGTCTCAAATGAGCTTAATGAGAATGATTAAGCATACTATATTCTCCTGAGTGTACTAAATTAAGGTTTTTGTTTGTTTGCATCCTCTGTATCAAAATTCTTTGCTACAGATGCTATTAGTAATTGTCACACTGTTAGACATTTCAAAGGGTTTTTACAGTAACTTACTGGCAACACTGTTACCAGTAAGTTACTGTAATTAAACTAATTAGTTACTGTAATTAAGCAAACTGCATTTGATTTACAGTTGCAAACTGTACTGTTTTACAGTAAATTACTTTTAAAAAATCCAATTCATCAGTATACTACTGTAATTCATTCATTTTAATATAGATTTCATTAGATTTTATTATTTTTTTTTATATAGAATTCATTTTATTATTACTCTACATAGGTACTACTGGCATTCAGTTAAAACAGACACAATAATTACAAAATATAAAATTCTTTATTTAAAACATTGGATGTAACACTTAAAAATATAGTCTTCCAATGCTGGAACAGTGCATCTTCACCATTTCTCCTATCTTAGGATGTTTTGCAGTGCATTTTGTTGTGTCCTCTGGATTTATCCTCACAAAGAATCTTTAGGCAACAGAAACATAATGGAGAAAAAAGACAAACATCTGCAAAATGCAGGTGCTGCTCCAAAACGTGGCCACCACCTTTGCTCACCATCCACTTTGTTAGTGACAGAAATGTCTTCTCTGTAAGTTTGTTACCGCCATGTTGACGGGTAAATGTTACTAACGATAGGTAAACTGGTGTGCAAAAATCTGACACAAACACACAGACAAACGTACATATATTTTTACCTTGCTTGCTGGTCTTATTCTCTCGTAAGGCACATCGACACACAGCGCAGATGTTTTCCGGAGCTTCCCGCATCCCTGGGAAAAACCCACGGCGCTGCCCCGCTGGATCCGTGTCTTCCTCGGACACGAGTGGCGCGGCGCGACTCGATAAAAAACAATATAGAACCCATTATATATAGTATATATAGTGATATTATATACTATCTACAGTGGATGCGGACAGTAAAGTAATGCCCCGGTGTATTTCTGACGTACAGGTGCACTCCAAGCGCTCGCACTGTTTCTGACATGAAGTACAAACGGATTTTCCAATCATTACAATCGATGTAACATGTCCAATGTAGTCAGTCCCAAGCTGTTGCGGCATTATAGACATGGTGCAGGGCAATCGTGTCAATCCAAATGTAAGAAATGAGGAAAATAAAACGACCTCAATAGAATGGCGCCAAAGAGGCCATTACAGCAAATACAGTAGTATACAGCAATTTGTAAAAATACAGTAAGTCTTTGTATGTGGGGTCTGACATCACAGAAAATTCCCATGATGCAAAGGGTATTACAGTTATTTACTGTAAAGGGAATTTGCAGTATTATACTGGGTGATATACAATAAATAACTGCAGAAATTACAGAAATGTCTAACAGTGCAGTTAGTAGATTGTTTCAATCCAAAGGGACTTTAGATGCGCTTTAGTTGAGATTGATGAGAGCCATTAGGCTAAGTGCACTAAGAAAAGCAACTAGAGTTGGTTTTGCTGGTTTATGGTAAGATAAGTAGAAATGGATTGGGTTTGTACTAATTGATCAGTTCCTTAAGGTCACTTCCCAGGTCACTGATTCCATGTTGATCTGGTCCTGAGTATCAGCACTTGTCAAATGTCTTTTTACTTCCTAATCAAGCAGCTTGTCCTGAGATGAGATATTGACCTTAGAAATCCTTCTCGAAAGCGATTAACTTGATTAACTGAAGTAGAGACTCTCCTGAACATCCACTAAAGTGAATTCAGCTCAACCGAAGCCAAGTCAAAGTGTTTGGAAAAGAATACTTGTGTATAGTGTATAGTGTGTGCGTTACAAAAAAAAGTGAATGAAATGTGATAAAATATCTAATAAACATTTCAAAGACTTAGTTCAAAAACCTCATGTCATTACATTCACTTTCACTGGATGGAAAAGAGCAGCTTGCACATTCTGATCTTAACAACTCTTTCTGTGTTCCACAGAAGAAGCTAAGTCATATGGATTTTGAAAGATACAAGGCTGTAAATGATGAGACAATTTTCTGTTTTGGGTGAACTGTTCCTTTAATAAGGAGATTTGACAGCATGTAACAGACTAAACACGGTCATTGAGGTCATCTGACAAAAATGTTTCATAATACTGTTTGTAGAGATGGGAGAAACAAAGCTTTTCAAAACTTTGAATCAATTGAACCAATTGCAAAATGATTCATTGTTTGAAAGAGCTCAAAACGCCCCACGCTGGTGATTCCTGCTTGTCAGAAGAGTGTAAATGCAAACACAAACATGCATAAAAACACCTTTTACAAACCAATTGCCAGTTAAATCATGTGATTTGATAAGCGCTTTGAATCACTGGTTTGAAAAAAACAAATGATTTGCAAAGGTTTTGAAGCAGTGTTTCAAAAGCGCCCATATCAGTTTAAAATGTTTAGTTCAGTGAAAAGCATCCAGTTATCATCTCAGAAATCATCTCAGAAGGTCCAGTTATAATCTTTTTTTTTTTTGGAAATTAATTTGGAAATTTGGATAAAATCTTGGCAGTCAAAACAAATAACAAGTCAAGAAAAATATCATTGCATTGTGGGATGCGCAGTATACCCTCTTGTTTACTGCAAATGTGGGGAATATAAAAGATTTTTCTTTCTTGTATTCCATGCATTCAGAAATGTTATATCCAGCACATTGTGCACTTACTGCAGAAATATTCATATTATAGGATGGTGGTGTGCTGTTCTGAACATAAAGTAGATATTTGTTTTCTGGTGTGTTTACAGGTGGACAGGACAGAGGTGATTCGGAGCTGTTTAAACCCCACGTTTTCTAAGGTCTTCACCCTGGACTTCTACTTCGAAGAGGTCCAGCGACTACGTTACGAGCTCTACGACATCAGCAGTGGTCATAATGGCACGAGAGAGGTGGACTGCCTGGGAGCCATGGAGTGCACACTGGGCCAAGTGAGCATAGACATTCAAGCGGGCTACGTTTGATTATTATGGTTTTTCTAGTTTTGCTTGGCAATGATCATTTTGCAACAGGATCTCTACATGATCTTTGATTGCACACAGTCAGGGAAGAGTGGAGCCGGCACTGCGCCCAAATCAGATGAAGCCTCCTAATTAAATAATCACACCAACAACCATTAAGAGCATTTCCGGACATTTTACGTCTGATTGAATTTTGAAACGTGAGATGTAGCTGGCTCAGTGTGGGGAGGACGGCCGGCACAGATGGGCCATGCTATTCTCTTATCTGCAGTTTGAGCAAATGGAAAACCAGACACATGATCTTCCGCCAGATGGTTAAGATTTGCAGTTTCTCAGTAAAGAATTTGCTAGAAGCTTAATAACCGGTGCCAATATTAATTTTGTTCAATATTCATGTGTTTATCTTTTTGCTTCAAAGCCACTTTCTAGCTCTGCTTTTCTCTCAGAGGAGCTGGGTTGTTTGTTGTAATTCAGTCTGTTTTGCTTGTAGGGGGAAGGGGAGAGTATAATTGTTGAAATGAGCTGCATTTAATAAAGTGAGAAAGCGAGGAGTTGACACTCACTCATACGGAGCTTCTTGGGGAAATAAAACCAAAGGCTCTCCCTCCTATTTATGAATATTTAACAGCTAATAATGAAGCACTTATCTGGAGTGGATAAGACTTCATGGTGTAATTATGAACTAAGCTTACATGCCAAATTCTCCCCGAGGTGTTATTATGTGCTGCGTTCTGCACATATTCGTGTTTTTTTGTGTGTGTTCTGTCCATCAAAACAAGGCGGCCTCTGACCAACTTCAAATATCTTATTTCTCTCCAAATAGATCGTCTCCCAGAGAAAATTCACCAAAGCCCTGCTTAAACAGGGCAACACAGTTGGGAAATCGTCTATCATGGTGAGCACTTTCCCAAATCCCAAATTTATCTGTTTGCTTTCTCTCACGCTCTACTTATGCAAACATCCAGCAGTGCACGGCACCAGCAAATGGCCTTATGCAAACATTTCATGCATGGTCTAACCTTTAAAAGCTTTGCACTTTATATGACAGAGGTGCTTAGAATGATCAATGCCAGTACTGAACCCAGGCAAACATGGAACAACTTCTCATAATACACAAGAACCTTACAAAACAGTCAGATTGGGTATTGAATGCGAGCTATGAAACAAAAATTGCAGAAAATAGCCAGAGGAGCTTGTTAATGCACATTGACAGAATGCAGAAGCAATAGTTCAACATGCTCAGTGGGTGAGGAGAACGAGATCTATAAAACAAATGCCAGTCTTCATGGTTAGCTTCTGATTCTGTTTTTCTCTTCTGCTGAAAACAATTCATCACTCTCTATCTCTCCAGGTCACCACTGAGGAGCTGACAGGAAATAACGATTATGTCGAACTCTCATTCAGTGCGAGGAAGCTGGATGATAAGGTAGGAAGACCTCCTGTGCACTTTAGAATATAAAATGATCTTATGTAACAACATACTTAAAGGGATAGTACACCCAAAAAAATGAAAATTTTGTCATCATTTATTCACCTTCAAATCTGTATGAGTTTCTTTCTTATGTTGATCATAAAAGAAGATATTTTGAAGAATGCTGGTAATCAAACAGTTAATGGTCCCCACTGACTTCCATAGTATTACTTTTCCTAATACTGTCTTCAAAATATCTTTGAATATCTCTCAAAATATCTGTGTTCAACATAAGAAAGAAACTTATACAGGTTTGGAACAACACGAGGGTGAGTAAATGACTATTCCTTTATATATTGTTAGCAAATAGTTTTCGGCCTTATGATGTATTTTAAGGGGTCATATTATACATATTTCTCTGAGGTGTCAGGTGAGTCAGTAAGTTTTTAATTTTTTTATTTTTTTTTTAAAGAAATTAATGCTTTTATTCAGCAACTGTGCATTCAATTAACAGTAAAAGTTTATATATTTCTGTTTCAAATAAATGCTGTTCTTTTGAACTTTCTATTAATCAAAGAGTCCAGAAAAAATGTATTATGATTTCCACAAAAATATTAAGTCAAACAACTGTTTTTGACATTGATAATAATAAAAAATGTTTCTGGAGCATCAAGTCAGCATATTAGAATAATTTCCGAAGGATCATGTGACACTGAAGACTGTCATGGCTGCTGAAAATTCAGTTTTGCCATCACAAGAATACATATTAAACTATCTTAGAATAGAAAACAGTTATTTTAAATTTTTTATAATATTTCACAATATTTCTGTTTTATTGTTTTTTGATCACATAAATGCATCCTTCATGAGCATTAGAGACTTCTTAACATTAAAAAAATCATACTGACCCCCAAATTTTGAAGCACATAATTAGATTTTTTAGCATCAAAATCACTCTTTTTTTTTGACCATTTTTCCCCATCTCTCTGATCCCTAGAATAAAACAGTATGTTTTTTTGTGGTTGTGCCTTTAAGAAATGAACATATCAAATGAGCAACAAGAGTTTTCTGTTCTCTTGTATTGGGACTTGGGTTTGCTGTCAAGTGTCAAATATAATTTAACTCGCGCATCATTCAAAAACAGCGTCATGGCAAAGTTTGTATTACATTGTGACTGGATCAACAGAGGAATGTGAAATGAACCACTGAAACAGTTGTGATCAGACAGAAATGATCAGGGATGCTGTTAAAAATAAACTTCAGCCTTGAAGAATCCCCGTACTCAGAAATGCGGTCAATCAGTTGAGAAAGAAAAAGACAGAGAGAGAGAGAGAGAGTGATAGAGAGAGTGCTATTCCTGTGGGAGACACAATCAACTCTTGTCAGCAGGGTAATTACATGGGACTAAAATTAATAAGAAGGATTAATACAAGCATAACAAATGATCCACAGGAGCGTCTCAGTTTCACACAGAGCGTCTCGTACTGCTGCTTGACAGGGCGTCAAAAGGTAGAACAGGAAAGCCTCCTTTAAATCACTTTTCATTTAAGAGTACTTTTCTTCTCCTAAGTCATAATTCTTCAGTGAATGAAATCATATCCTTGGCATCTGAGTAATTAAAACTTTGATTTAAGCTTCTAGTCTGGAGGAGAGATCAGAGAACCAGGCTGTCAAGATTCTCTGAAAACTTTTGATAAGCTGCTGTTTCATTCTCACGTCTGAAACTTTGGCTGAATGACTACAAGTGTTTAGGAGAACATTACTGTAGTAGACGACATCTTTGAATGCTGAACTGTGAGTGGTCTGTTGTGACTCTTCTGTGCATGTGGCTCTTTTTATGTGTTAAAGTTGTTCGGAAAGATCTGAAAGTCCTGAAAATGGCTCCTGGTGATTCAGTGCAGTTTTGATCATTCAGCATACCTGCCGCTGTCCTCTGAGGAAAAGTGTTTTATAGGCATAATTAACTGAGGAAAATCTGCAACTGTGGGAAGCTTCAAGAAAGGCATACTAGTTTCTTATTGTCAGCAGATAATAATAGGTTTTGCAGTTTAAGATTTATACAATTTACAGTATTACAAGTGTGATAAAGGGACATGTTGTTATGCATGTCATGTGATGTAGACTTACTTCTCTGTAATGCTGAGAATAGTTTAAAAGAAGTGAAATATGTTTTGCATTTTTTGAGTATTTCATGGTATGTTACTTACTCAGAATACTTCACTAGAATATTATAATATTTTTAGAATAGATACCAGCATTTGTGTGTGTGTTTATATATATATATATATATATATATATATATATATATATACAGTATATAAAAGTTTAGGGTCAGTCTGTGTTTTTTTTTTTTTTTTTTTTAAAGAAATTAATAATAAGGATATGCTATAAGGATGTTAAATTAAAAAATGTAATATGTAAATTAATTAATTAATTAATTTTTGAATAAATAAAATTTGAATAAAAGTATCACATTCTCTTAAAAATATTAAGCAGCAAAATTGTTTCTAACAATAATAATAAACCAGTATATTAATGATTGCTGAAGACTGGGGTAATAAATGATGAAAATTCAGCTTCACCACCATAATAAATTATATTTTACAGTATATTAAAATAGAGAAACATTAAAATTGTCATAATATTCCACAATATTACTGTTTTTTTCTGTATTTTTAATTAAATCGATGCAGCTTTGATAAGCATAAAAGAATTCTTTAAAATCTTATTGATCCCAAACTTTATACTCTATATATACTCTTTATACTCTCTCTCTTTCTCTTTCTCTCTCTCGAGTCATTGGTATTTGGTGATGAGTTTTTGGCTCAAGGTCTGCATTTAAAGTCACATCAGAGATGTTCAGCTGGGATTAGGACTTAGTTTGCTTTCTGCAGACCAATCAAGTTCTTCCACACTGACTGAATCAATTTCTTTTTTAACCTTACCTTATACACAGAGGCATTGTCATGTTAGAATAGAAAAGGGTTCTGTCCAAACTGTTGCTTTAAAATTAGAAGCACACAATTGCCTAGAATATCATTATATGCTTTAAAATTAAGATTTGTACTCGTTGGAAATTACTAAAGCAGTCAAACCTGTTCATTAGAAGGGGGTGTCCCAATACTTTTGGCAATATAGTGTATATATATAGATATAGATTTTGATAATATTGTATGTAAAGAAAAATAAAATTTATTACAAATATTTGATAGCTGTATGCTGCTTTTGAGCAATCAGCATTGATGAGTGTGATGATAATAATATGTTTTAAATAGCAGTTTTTATGTTGCAAAGGCAGCATTTGTGAATCTTTTTGGACCACCTTGGTGGTCAAATAAAGGAAGAGATTTAGACAAAAAAAGTCTCTGTGTTCTTGATAAATAATAAAATAATTTAAAATAAACTAGGTAACAGGGTGCATTTGATAGCATTTATCATGTAATTTTAGTGACTTGAACATTTTGGCCAATATTGTATGGTGCTATTAATGTAACATCCATCCCCCACCATATTTGGCTTTGATTAGGTGAGGAGACCCCTGGGCAGACAGATAGCAGCAGAGGTGGGATGGGGCAGCCGACGGTGAGAGCACAGGGAGCTGCTTGGAAAAAAGTTACCCACAAGGACACAATTCATTTTCAATGACAGAGGCGGGTAGAATTTAGAGCAGGTACAATACCAGGAAAGAATGGTGTATATGTCTAAGAACAGCCTTATAGAATGCTCATCCTAGCCAGTTACAGTGAGGAAAATAAGTATTTGAACACCCTGCTATTTTGCAAGTTCTCCCACTTAGAAATCATGGAGGGGTCTGAAATTGTCATCGTAGGTGCATGTCCACTGTGAGAGACATAATCTAAAAAAAAATCCAGAAATCACAATGTATGATTTTTAACTATTTATTTGTATGATACAGCTGCAAATAAGTATTTGAACACCTGAGAAAATCAATGTTAATATTTGGTACAGTAGCCTTTGTTTGCAATTACAGAGGTCAAACGTTTCCTGTAGTTTTCACCAGGTTTGCACACACTGCAGGAGGGATTTTGGCCCACTCCTCCACACAGATCTTCTCTAGATCAGTCAGGTTTCTGGCCTGTCGCTGAGAAACACAGAGTTTGAGCTCCCTCAAAGATTCTCTATTGGGTTTAGGTCTGGAGACTGGCTAGGCCACACCAGAACCTTGATATGCTTCTTACAGAGCCACTCCTTGGTTATCCTGGCTGTGTGCTTGGTCATTGTCATGTTGGAAGACCCAGCCTCGACCCATCTTCAATGCTCTAACTGAGGGAAGGAGGTTGTTCCCCAAAATCTCGCAATACATGGCCCCGGTCATCCTCTCCTTAATACAGTGCAGTCGCCCTGTCCCATGTGCAGAAAAACACCCCAAAGCATGATGCTACCACCCCATGCTTCACAGTAGGGATGGTGTTCTTGGGATGGTACTCATCATTCTTCTTTCTCCAAACACGTTTAGTGGAATTATGACCAAAAAGTTCTATTTTGGTCTCATCTGACCACATGACTTTCTCCCATGACTCCTCGGCAAACTTAAGTCGGGCCTGGACGTGTGCTGGTTTAAGCAGGGGAACCTTCCGTGCCATGCATGATTTCAAACCATGACGTCTTAGTGTATTACCAACAGTAACCTTGGAAACGGTGGTCCCAGCTCTTTTCAGGTCATTGACCAGCTCCTCCCGTGTAGTTCTGGGCTGATTTCTCACCTTTCTTAGGATCATTGAGACCCCACGAGGTGAGATCTTGCATGGAGCCCCAGTCCGAGGGAGATTGACAGTCATGTTTAGCTTCTTCCATTTTCTAATGATTGCTCCAACAGTGGACCTTTTTTCACCAAGCTTCTTGGAAATTTCCCCCGTAGCCCTTTCTAGCCTTGTGGAGGTGTACAATTTTGTCTCTAGTGTCTTTGGACAGCTCTTTGGTCTTGGCCATGTTAGTAGTTGGATTCTTACTGATTGTATGGGGTGGACAGGTGTCTTTATGCAGCTAACGACCTCAAACAGGTGCATCTAATTTAGGAAAATAAATGGAGTGGAGGTGGACATTTTAAAGGCAGACTAACAGGTCTTTGAGGGTCAGAATTCTAGCTGATAGACAGGTGTTCAAATACTTATTTGCAGCTGTATCATACAAATAAATAGTTAAAAATCATACATTGTGATTTCTGGATTTTTTTAGATTATGTCTCTCACAGTGGACATGCACCTACGATGACAATTTCAGACCCCTCCATGATTTCTAAGTGGGAGAACTTGCAAAATAGCAGGGTGTTCAAATACTTATTTTCCTCACTGTACCTATATTGCTTATAACAGGATCCACCTATGCAGTTTAAATGGATCGGCCTGAGTATGTGTGGCACACTTAGGGAGTACTCTCAAGGAGTACTAACAAGAGCAATTAAAGATTTGAACCCTGGAAAGAGCTACCTGTACAGATAACCATCCCCCAGAGGTGGACTTTAACTACACCTCTAGAACCACCCGACTATGCCACCCCAGAGGCTAATTTACTGGGGAATCGCCTGTTACAAAATCACCAAAAAGGTTCACAGGTTCGGTTTTAGCTGAGTCAGGATGCGAGACAAATAAAGTACAAACAGCTTTATTGAAGACCAATAAATAACATGTCCAGAAAGCAGAAAAGAAAATCAATATACGACATGCACATAAGTCTACCTCCACTCCAGGGCTGGGGCCTAGAAAAAAGACAAACTCGCACAGCAACCTTATGTGTGTTACATGTATGACCTGTTTTAGTTTAGTTTTCTATGTCTCCGTCTTCCTGCCTAGTTTGTTTCCATGGTTTTTTATTAATTAGTTCCGCACCTGTTTTCTGTTCCTCCCTGATTGCGTTCAGTATATATAGTCTGTGTTTATCATTCTTACTTTGTCTGCTATCGTTTTGGATTTATGTTTGGTTGTGCCCTTCTCAGTCTGTGAATAATTAAAAAGAACTCTTTATTATACTCCTTCGTCGTGCGCTTTGCTTTGCACAAAGACTCGTAACAGAATAGCAGACCCACAAAGTGAGTAAGATTAGCGGCGTTTTTTTCTTTTTCTTTCTGTTTATTTTTATTTTTTTCGTTACTCTCCCGGAATGGACTTGTCAGCCGTCCAACTCCTGTGCCTCGAGCAAATGGACCGTTCGCTGGAAGACCATACCAGGGACTTTCTCGATCTGGCATGCCTTTCCGAGCTGGCCGCGATTAAAGAGCCAGCACCATTTAAAGTGACAGAGCCTCTCATCGCCCCGGAGCCAGGGCTCAAGAACGTGACTGACCAGGTGTATGACCCGGCAACATTGTGCGTCGTGGGAATAATTGTGGAGATCGAGGGAATGGAGGATAACCCTGCCCACACTCCCACCACTGAGGGTGAGCTGTTACTGGACTCTGAACTGTTTGAATGAAGAGGAATTCTGGCTTCTCCCTTTCCCGCTGGTTCCGTCCAGCTCTCCAGTGCCGCTGCTGGTTCCGTCCAGCTCTCCAGAGCCCCTGCTGGTTCCGCCCAGTACTCCTTCCTCGGCCAGCTCCTCGACGAAAGTCTCAAGGAGGTTCCCACCCAGCCTCCCACTCCCTCCTCCTCTGTATCAGCCAGCCAGTCCTTCAGCCTTGTCTCTGCTGCCTCAGGAAAGCCCCTCAGCTCACCCTAAGCACGCCATGTCTGGTAGGTCGGTTGTGCTTCGGGACTTTCTGTCACCAGCTACCTCGGGGTTGGAGGATCCCCAGTCTCTGCCTCCAGCCTTCGAGACCCTGACTCCACCTTGGTCCTCTGACCCATCGGCTCCTGGCTCCCTCGTCTCCACCATGGCCCGTCATTCCACCAGCTCCACTTGCTCCCTCGTCCCTCCGGCTCTGCCTTGGTCAGTCGACCCCCTGCCTACTCCCCGGGACTCCACTCTTCCAGCTCCGCCTCGTCCCTCTGGCTCCGTTGGGCTCCTCCCTCCCTCCCTCCAGCTCCACCTTCGTCCTCTGTCACTCAGGCTCCGCTGCGGCATTCCGGATCCCCGCCTTTGCCTCAGTCGCCTGAGCCGCTGGCTCCGCCTAGGCCCTCCGGATCCTCGATGTCACCCTGGCTCTGCGTCTGCTCGGCTCCATCCTGGGCTCCTACTCCACCGGCATCATCTCGGCCAGTCGGCCCCCTGGTGTCGACCTGCCCGAACTCCACCATGGCTCCTCCCACCGTCGACTCCACCACGGGCCACTATCCTGGCTGGCTTCTGGATTTCCACCTGGCTCCTCCTGCTCCGGGCTCCTCCCTGGCTCCTCCCACCCTCCACTCCCCCTTGGACTGACTTCTTGGACTCTTTTTGTTTTTGCCCCTTTCCTGTTGCCTGCCCCTCACCCACTCCACGCCCGCCTCCTGAACCCCCACCCTCCCTCCCCTGTTGGACTGCTTTGTCGGCGCGAGGACGCATCGTTCCAGGAGGAGGCGATATGTTACATGTATGACCTGTTTTAGTTTAGATTTCTATGCCTCCGTCTTCCTGCCTAGTTTGTTTCCATGGTTTTTGATTAATTAGTTCCACACCTGTTTTCTGTTCCTCCCTAATTGCGTTCAGTATATATAGTCTGTGTTTATCATTCTTACTTTGTCTGCTATCGTTTTGGATTTATGTTTGGTTGTGCCCTTCTCAGTCTGTGAATAATTAAAAAGAACTCTTTATTATACTCCTTCGTCGTGTGCTTTGCTTTGCACAACAGACTCGTAACAATGTGCACACTCAGACCTCAAGGATGCTATTCCATCCCCAAGTGTTGGACACTGCACGCAGAATAAACCACCACCCAAACAGAGAAAGGGGCTTGCCCCTCACACGATCACTGGTACCCCAACTCCTGGAGAGAAAGCAAAACCACAATGAAGTCACACTAAATCCTTCACACACACAAACTCACCCACCCACACACACACACACACACACACACATACACTCTTATAAAATGAATGACAATTGAATCAAAAACAAAACAAAAACATAAAATTGCAAATAACCATAAATTCACCAATCTTAATTCAACAAAAAAAGAAACAAAAATACAGGTTCAAATAAGAATAAATTCACAACAAAATAATTTCAGCAAAAACGGAAAACAAAACTGCAATGCTCACAAAAAGATGTAAACCAAAGTAACTGTTGCATCCTTAGACCTTAAAATACAAAACAAAACTCGGTGGCGACGTCAGAATGAAGAGATACGCAGCAATAAATGTAAACAACGGCACGCCAAGCTTCCGTTCAGCTGATATTCGGTGTAGCCAACACTAGTAAACGCACTGGTAGCCTCAAAAGATGAACAGCTCTGCAGCACACTAGTTTGAGTTCACATACTCAAAATCTGCCGGTCAGGCAATTAATAGGCACCGTGCTGTTGGACGAGGCGGTCTGCACCCTACTGCTGCACGGGAAACAGCAACGCCAGTGTCCGTGTACGAGCTTGCAGCCAACAGTGCCCCGACGAGAAACCCAATTCAACGTCTCTCAATGCCTTGTCCTCCCCTTAGGTTTTTAGCTAAAAACAAAAAAACAAAACAAACTCATAATGGCAAAGCTAATCGCTTAATAGCATAACAAAGCCATAATTTAAAAACATCTCACCGGTTTACGTCAAATAAAAAATACTATCATCGGCTACATATGTAATATTTAAATATAATAGTACAGTTAAAGCAGTGAGCAAACAGCTGTTAGAAACAGTGGTGATGTTGCTGGGCTAAATGAATGTACATTAGATGCATGATGCATATTATGGAATGTACAAATTCTCCAGAATTACTTTGTTTGTGATGCTATCAACTGATCTCAGTGTTTGTTATTCCCTCAGGATTTTTTCAGCAAGTCGGATCCTTTCTTAGAGATCTACAGGGTAAATGATGACAACACTCAGCAGCTAGTGCACAGAACAGAGGTAAGACAACCATTTCTCTCTAAGATCTCTCTGTGATAGTGCTTAACTGACACTGAATCGCTCTCTCTTCCCCTCTGCACACAGACTGTCATGAATAACCTCAATCCCATGTGGAAGACCTTCAAGACATCCCTTAACTCACTCTGTAGTGGAGACCATGAAAGAATACTGAAGGTAAAATATGTCACTTGCTGTTGGAGATCAATGTGTATTTGACTTACACTAATAAATAAAAACATAGATCCATTTTAATTAATTTTTACATTTACATTAGCGTTTGCAATCCATGTTCCTGGCAGGTGGCAGGTTATAAGAAGCTTAGAAGAGTATGCATTGTGTTCGTAATTTTATGTATTTGCACTTGGGTAAAAATAGTCTGTGTTTTACCTGTCAATTCTACTAAAATTTTACTGAAAGGCACTTCAGCACTTTGGGAAAAGTTGTTTTATTATTGAATTAATGCAGACGTACATGTCAATGTTCAGATTTCCAGTGCATTTTGATGCAGTTAGTGAAATATAGACTCTTTTTATGCTGTTGCATAAGTGTACTTTTGTATTACTGGTTTAAATGATTACCTGGTGCCAGTTGCATAAACATAGCCACTATTTCAACCAATTAGGAGTAATAATAATAATAATCAGTCTTACTTTTCGGATTCAAATTAGACCAGTCTACCTTTATGTAACTGACTTTAAAACGTTATGATCAGTCTCAAAGAAAAATAATTAGATGACTAACTTTTTAAGACTAGCTTAGTGACAGAGCTAGACTAGCTTACACAGAAAGATGAGCAGTGCTGATTTCCATACTGCTTTGAAATTCAATGAGTGTTGCTGGACCACCGTGTGTGTTGAGATCAGATATCTGGCAGGAGTTCTGATCAGTCACATGGCCTGATTACACTGGGTCGGGATTATAAGGCTTGGTGAGCATGTATTTCAGCAAGGATTCACTAGGAATTCCCATGCGTTCTACTTAAATATGTGCATTTCATAATTTACCTCCCTCTTTTCCCTCTCTAGCCTTCTCTTGCTTTATTTATTCGTTCGTCATTCATCAAAGACTGCTTGATTTCATTGGGAAAGGAATTACTCAGGGAAAGTTTGAAATGAATGTGTTCAAGAACACCGATCTACATTAAAGTACCTTCTGTTAAATTATTATAATCATGACAGATGGATAGATGGATAGATAGATAGATAGATGGATAGATAGATGCAATTTATGTCCCTAATCAAACAGGCATTAAGCAGTAAACATTACAAAACATTACGATCAGCACAAACCTCACTGCTAATTTTGTGTGAAGTAGTATTCCTTTAGTTGATTCATTGTTTAACCGGTCGATATTAAAAACATAGGTACTACTAGATTTTGAGATATACTGTAAACATATACTACTGTTCAAAAGTTAAGATTTATTTATTTTTGTACATTTACAAACCTTCAGAAATCATTTTAAGGACTGTCTGTCATTCTATCGTTTAAGAAAAATTTGCCAGACAGTTGAAAACAGTTGTGCTGCTTAAAGGGGGCATAACACACAGTTTCACCCAATCTCATGTTAATCTTGAGAGTAGTACTGCATCCTTCATATCTCCAAAAGCTCTTTAGTTTTATCATATCAGAATCAGAATCAGAATGAGCTTTATTGCCAGGAATGTTTTCACATACGAGGAATTTGTTTTAGTGACAGAAGCTCCACAGTGTGACAGATTGACAGTGACAAGACACAGATAATAAAAATAATAATATACAAATATACAAAATAGACAATGTGCAAAATGGCAAAAACACAATATACAAAATAGACAATTTAATGTGTACAGGTATGTTAGGTGCAAATTTGAAATGTAAATACGTATGTGTGTTAAATAAATAAATGTATAATAGTGTTGTGTGTTCCACGTTTATTGTCAAGTGTTCATGCGATGAGGAAACTGAGGGAAGAAACTGCTCCTGTGCCTGGCTGTTCTGGTGCTCAGTGCTCTGTAGCGCCGACCAGACGGCAACCGTTCGAAGAGGGAGTGTGCTGGATGTGAGGGGTCCAGAGTGATTTTGCCAGCCCTTTTGCTCACTCTGGATGAGTACAGTTCTTGGAGAATGGGGAGGGTTGTACCAATGATTTGCTCAGCAGTCCGGACTACCCTCTGTAGTCTTCTGAGGTCAGATTTGGTAGCTGAGCTGAACCAGACAGTTATTGAAGTGCAGAGGACAGATTCAATGATGGCAGAGTAGAACTGTTTCAGCAGCTCCTGTGGAAGGTTGAACTTCCTCAGCTGGCGAAGGAAGTACAACCTCTGCTGGGTCTTTTTCACAATGGAGTCTATGTGAATGTCCTACTTCAGGTCCTGAGAGATGGTGGTGCCCAGGGACCTGAAAGACTCCACTGTTGTTACAGTGCTGTCCATGATGGTGAGTGGGGGGAGAGCAAGGGGGTTTCTCCTGAAGTCCTTTTTCATCTCCACGTTTTTGAGCGTGTTGAGCTCCAGGTTGTTAAGACTGGACCAGACAGCCAGCTGCTCAACCTCCTGTCTGTAAGCAGACTCATCACCGTCCTGAATGAGGCCGATGAGTGTGGTGTCGTCTGCAAACTTTAGGAGCTTGACAGAGGGGTCTGTAGATGTGCGGTCATTGGTGTAGAGGGAGAAGAGCAGTGGGGAGAGAACGCAGCCCTGAGGAGCTCCAGTGCTGATCGTACGGGTGCTGGATGAGAATTTAACTCTGGGGGTGCAGAGTTAAAAATAAATGAAAATTTTGTAACAAAAAATAAATAAAACTCATTTTATTAATTTTTATATTCATTCAAATTAATAGAAAAAAGAAGCCTAAGCCTACAGTGGCAATAAGCAACAATAAAACATGAATTAAGTCAAATTGATGGTGAAAGTTAAACTGACTTAGTTGTTTGTTGCCATGACTTTTTGATCATATTATTACCTGTAACATGTCTGTGCCGTACCCAAATCAAGAATTAACGACCATTTCTTCAGCCATTGCAATAGATATAGCAGAGAAAGTTCAAGAGCATCTATTTACCTCAGCAGCAGCCAGTTGCTTATTTTGATCTTTAATGCTAGAGCTTTCCTATTCTTTTAACAAAATGAATGCTTAAGGTTGATTCAGTATTACTCTTAATGAAAAAAAAATCATCATTTGTGTGGACACAACATCAGCAATACTACAGATAATAATACTGTCAAAGTAGCTTATTGTCACACTTTATAAAACCTTTATAAAGCCTTGTTTATAAAATGTTCGTCAACAAACACACTTGTGAAAAACTGCCCCGAAAAAACAAACTGCATTCACTGTTCACGTAACGCTAGGTTCTTCGGGAAGCTGAACAAGGTTATCTTTACCTTACAACCAAAAACACAGAAACACTCTTTAGAGACATTGTTCCCGAGCGAGTCCTGTGCAGCGCTGCCGAATGAAGAAAACTTTCCGAAACTTGTAAGAAACCCGGAAGTTTCTTCCCCCCAAACCCCGCCCACAAATATTTTTGGGGAAACCATGAAACTTTTTTTTTAAGATTATGTAATGGAAGTTCAAATAGCAAATGTTAAAAATAGCATTAAAGCACAGTGTTACACTGGAGTGATGGAGTCTGTGTACTCCATGAACTATCCATTTAACAATAAGATGCTTTGGGCCCCCTATAAACATCTCTTAAGGGCACCTGTGTGCCTCTTGTCCTGCTTGTAGTGCATAAGCATATGGCTGCATGCGGCCTCCCTTCTGCCCACTCATGACTGAACAGAACTCAGACCTTATTAAAGCAAATGGCTCAGCCTCATTTAGTAGCATGCCTCCATGCCATCTGCAGAATCACTCACGGACTAGGCTCAGCTCACAGCTGGAGCTCACCCCATTCCCAGACCTGCCCTTTAGGAGTCCATTAAAGCGCTGCTGTCACACCACTCTGAGCAAAGGCGATCCGTGTGGGAAACGTGTCTTCCTTTTAGAACCTCTGCTGAACACTTAAGGGAGTGTGTTGTTAACTCATAATGACTGTGATTGATTGGATCCTGCCGATATTCGACAGGCCTTATTATGACTCCACTAAAGCGTATTTGTTGTGGGCTAATGAAATATTAAACGTTATGTTTTCATTTTTCTTGTTGTGTACACTGACTTTCTCTATCAAACAGAGTTCAAATGATGAACTAGATGCTTCAGACGGACTCTCTCATTAACATTAAACTCTCAGCCTTTCTGCAGGATGCTTAACATCTTTTAGTTGTCATTTTCTTAAAAAGCTATATACTACCGTTCAAAAATTCAGAGTCAGATTTTTGGTAACATTTTACTTAAAGCCTTTATGTATAATGCCTTATAAAGGGTTATTAAAGGCGATAATGCATTACAATTATTCATAATGTGCGTTGTAATACATTATATCTTGTCATAAGTAATTATAACCAAATTTAAAATGTGTAACAATGAATTGATTAGTGTTACTGTATAATGTATGAAGTGTGGTTACAGTTATTCATGAGATTGTACAATGCATTATAAAGTGCATTACAAGTCTTAATTAATACATTAAAGCTACTTTTATGATGAATTATAGATAAAGGCTTTAATTAAAGTGTTACCAGATTTTTTCTTTTAAAGCACAACTGTTGTCAACATTGATAATAATAAGAATCAGCATCAGCATAGAATGATTAGCAAGTTTTGCAATTATTTCAATGTAGAAATGCTAGTTATTATGAAGGGGTTTACTGCTCTTTAGTTGTATCCTTTCTTACCTTGCTGCTTACTTTTTCATTTTCACCCCAGATGTTTCACAAATTACTAAGTTTTTTTATGAATTAGTAGTTTTTGATTAATTAGAATTTGTTTCTTTTTCTTTTAAGGCTGAAGTGTTTAAAGCTTTTAAAGCTGAAGCTATTTCTTTCTGAAAAGGTTTCCCTCAGAAAATCTTTTAACACTTTGTCTTCTATTGGTTGAGCAGATAGTCCTGCCCCCATCTAATGGCATTAGTTGAGCCAATCTTGCTGTTTCAGGCTGACGAAATGGCTACAGATGGCTTAGTTATAGTTGACGCATGCTGGTGTACAGTAAAAATCACACACATCAGCATTAAATTGTGCTTGTCTAACTCATTTCCATCTTGCGTCATAAAAGCATGAAAATGTTGAAACAGAATTGCGCTGGCTAAGTACTGTGTGAATGAAAAGCACCCACTATGCCCTGGTCTCCTCTTTTACAGCAACATTATATAATCAACCCCTGGTTGTCCTGAATATTGCAGAAAACCATCAAACTTTAATTAATTTGTAATGTCACTTTATGTTTAATGCATGAATGCATGGAGGACAGTGATGATAAGTTTGCTCCAGTTCTTCATGCTGTGTGTTCGGATTCCAGACATTTGTGGTGATCGGTGTTCTTTGTGGACCATATGTAGGCAACCAGAGTGGGTTCAACAAGAGTAGATGGTGTGCCTTATTAATATTCAATTTTAGCCGGTTGTGTTCTTCCCTTAACATCCAGTGTACAGTGTGGGACTGGGACTCGAACGGAAAGCATGATTTCATAGGGGAGTTTCAAGCTACATTCAAAGAGATGCGATCAGCAATGGATGGAAGACAGGTAACAGTTTTAAACTTGTTATTAAAAAATGTATCAATTTATTTTAGCACTTTCACATCCAACACACAGAGAACACCATCTACAAGCCAAGCAGCTTTTTAAATCCAGTTGACGTTATTTGATACAGCGCTGTGAGATATTCAGAGCAGGTTAAGCTACTGATGAGAAGGAACTAGTTTGGTTCAAAGTGTAATCAGCAAAAGTGAAAGATGAAAGAGGAATGAGGTTATGTGAGGAGATCTTCACGTAGGTCACCATCAGTTTAGTTTCTTCTATACTTTAACAGATTCTTTAGAGAACCTCCAGTATCCCTGAACTGAACGGCTGAATTTTTCTCACATATTCTCATCATCTAAAAAGACAGATGTATAGATAGATAGCTAGACAGACAGATAGATTCGGATTGATTCAATGATTGTTTGAATTACTGATTCATAAGATGATTTTTAATCTATGTAAGTGTACTGTGTATATTTGTTATGTACGTATAAATACACACACATGCATGTATATATTTCAGAAAAATATGTTATTTTTATATATTAAATATATTTATTTATAATATAAATGATATGAATATAAATGTAGACATATAAATACATGTAAATATTTTGAAAATATATACTGTATGTGTGTGTATTTATATATACATAATAAATATACACAGAACACACACATATATTATGTAAATAAAACCTTCGTGATTAATTGTTTGACAGCACTAGTCGATTCTTTGAAACCAAATCCATTTAAAAAGGACCTGACTTACACATACCAAAAAACATAATTGAACTCAAAATGACTGACTGCAAAAGGTGCTCAAATGGAATTATAAATGGAACAATTTAATTTAATGGCACAACTGATTGAAAAACTTGCTATAGAAATGCTATTTTGCGTTGTCTGCAAAACAATGTTGCTGTGCACTTTAAATGTCAGGCAAACACAATAAGTGTCCATTAAGTCATTCTTCACTTCTGTAATTTGAAGTTTGAGCTTTATTGCATTTCAGGACCACTATGCTGTTTACAAACTGGAAGCAAACTGGATAATTTCATTTTTTTTATGGTTGAAAATTTCACACAGAATGACCACATCCTCCTTAATAGTCAATAACGAGTATGTTCTGTGTAAGTGTTAAAGAGTATTCAGTCCCCATTAAATAGTCCACAATGTGCAGCTTGCTCTAAAAATGGATCCAGTGATTAACCATTACTGCTAAAGACTAAATTAGCCATTCTCTTTCTGATTTTGAAAACAATAAGTCATTGTCTTTTAAGCTGTCAGTTAATTGTAACTCTGCTAAAATGCACAGCTACAGCTGGATGACACCTCTTTCTCTTGTGAAGTCCCAAACGCTTTGGGCTGGTATCTCTATACCGCAGGCGTCAGTACCAGACTCTGCTAATTATTTTAAAACATCGCTTTCAGGCTCGACATCTTTCCTCATTATTATGACTGAAATTGTTGTTTTCTGAGTCTATTGTCTATTGGAGCACTTGTTTTTGGCCTTCGCTGCTCCAATGGGAAGCGATTATGCACCGTCTCACACATTCTAATGAAGCCATTATATTGTCCAGGATGTCTCAATCGCCCACTCCAACCAGTAATGATGGAAAGCTAATGGTTTGTTTTTATTTTTTATTTTTATATTTTTGAAACAATGCCAGGTCCAGTGGGAATGCATAAACCCCAAATATAAAGTCAAGAAGAAGAATTACAAGAACTCTGGGATTGTCATTCTGAATCAGTGCAAGGTAATATTTTTTCATCATAAAATGATCTCTCTAGAGGACTTTGTCTCCTCCCCGTAGGCCCTGTATTTCAAAAAGTGGCAGTGTCATGCTGTCAGCAGAGGCGTTGATTGTTACAGTAGATGGAGGTGGGAACTTCACACACGCTAGAATCATTCCATTCGGCTAAAATGTGAGATCCCAGTTCTGCAAATGGCCACTGAATTTGATCATAGCTGACATAAATTACAAGATAGCAACATGAAATTGCTTGAATTCACAATAACCTGTCCTTTTGTATCCACAGATCATTAAGATGCATTCCTTTCTGGACTACATCATGGGTGGTTGCCAAATACAGTTTACAGTAAGTCCAGACAGATACAACTCATGCTTTCTTAGTTGATGGAGCTCATTTATCTGTGTTTATATCTATAAACCGAATCATCCATTTTTATTTGTTTTCTCTGACATTAGCATAGCCGCCAGTTTTGTTTAATGAATTATGTTATTATTAGGCAGAGCACTCATGATTTATTATTCATTACCATGTACATGCTAATGAGAACAGGAAAAACAAAGTGTCATTCTAAATGTTTATTTTTTGCATAATTTATAAAGTAATAATTGTCTCACCTGCTAACAGCACTGCTATTTTCACATGACACTTTTGTGTGCACCGTAGTGTTTCATTATTTTTATTTTCTGTCACAATAGGTTCTTTCTGAATTGTTCTCATACAGATTCTCCTGAAAGGTTTTTAGAATGAAGTTTCAGTTAAACTGATCACATGTTCGTTTTATGAATTTATATAACATGCATTTTTAATAAGTGTTGATATTTCTCTAGAAAGCAAACGGGTAGACCTGCATTTTTTACAAACCTTTTCTTCTTAACCCTCTGGTTGTGTTCGGGTCAAATTGACCCAGAGAAGATTTTCTTTTTCCCGAAAATACTAGTTAACGTTATCGCATTGGACTCGAACTTACTGACTTTGTTCACATAGGGTATAAATACTTCTCAGAAATTTTCTTACAATTTTCGTAATTTTTGGTGGGTTTTATTTCACCTAGTCACACTTGTGGTGTTCCCGGTCAAAAATGACCAGACTCCAAACAGTTGCTTATAAATCTCTCATTATGCTATATTATCACCAAATATTAGATTCATTTTTTTTGTCAACTTGTTTTCTTTCATTTAGGTCTGGTTTTGTGTTTCTATTTGCATCTGATTAATCGTAGGCCTCATTTATCTGAGAGTAGGCACCTCATTTTTTGAGTGAAAAAAGCATTTTTTATGAATAATTTTCACAATAAGAGATAAAAAATTATGAAATTTAATTTAATTAGGAAGTTTGTCAAAAATGGCCAGCCATTGAAAGTGAATGGGGAAGATCACAAAAAAACATCACCATTACTCTGAGAACATGAAAGCCTCAAAACCTATTTTCATAATGTTTTGTCTAGAATATGTGATGAAAGAAAATATTATTTTGAAGTCAAGTGTGTGTGTGTGTGAGAGAGAGAGAGATAGAGAGAGAGTTATCATAAAAGCATATTGCATGCAGTTCATGGTAGGATGAAATAGGTGTAATACTCACAATAGTTTGTATGCATGGATGTGTGTGTGTGTGTGTGTGATAGCGTGAGTATACATGCATCCACACATGCACAGGTCCAAGGCCTTTATGTTTGCAAGCACAACATGCTCCTGAACACTAGTTGTTTCTCTTACTTTCATTCTTCCCCATTCACTTTCAATGGCTGGCCATTTTTGATAAGTGTGACTTTGTGCAGTTTTGTATAAAATTAAAGCATTTAAAAGCAAACTTCCTGATTAAACATTAAAGCACACTAGTGTGATAAACAGCACAAATTTTCATAATTTTTTATCTCATATTGTGAAAATTATTCATAAACATGCTTTTTTTCACACAAAAAAACGAGGTTCCTACTCTCAGAGAAATGAGGCCTACGATTAATCAGATGCACAGAGAAACACAAAAACAGTCCTAAATGAAAGAAAACAAGTTGACAAAAAGATTGAATCCAATATTTGGTGATAATATAGCATAATGACAGATTTATAAGCAATTGTTTGGAGTCTGGTCATTTTTGACCGGGAACACCACAAGTGTGACAGGAATCCGAACACAATCAGAGGGTTGGTACATGTACTGTAGATAAATGCTATAAAATCCATATGGGTTATTAATGACTAATTTGATTAAAAACACACACACACACACACACACATACATAGAAAGCACAAACATTGAAAAAACATTAAATTATATGATTGCATCAACATAAATTTTTGATGAAATGTAGTTAAGCTTAATGAATTAATAAAACATATGTTTTAGCAAACGTTTGAGTTGGTAATAGAGACTATTTCAAGACATTGGGTATAAACTATAGGTATTTCCCCCTGATTTGGAGTGTTACGTGTCAAATTTTTTTATTTTATTGGTTGTGCTCCTAAAAATTATTTGAGCACCACTACTTAAAATGACATGGGTTTTATGATCATGAGAAACAAAGTCAGTGAAGTCTGTCCATGCTATTGATTTTTGGTCCATGACTTTTGGTATTTATAGGAAATATTGTGTTAAGATGTACGTCATAACTATACAAGCCAGGTATATTTTATGGCAGCGCCTATTTGCACTGTGTAAATAGCAATAGAGGCTATTTACACTAAGTGAAAATAGCAGGATTTTTTGCAATTTATACTACTTATTGCAAATAGTGGCAATTATCTGCACCTCAGTATTGTAGTACATTATAAAACAGTATGCAATAATAAGTTATTGAGTGTAAATTTTAATTTTAATTCAAATTATTAAATGGATGCCACCTTATTGGGACAATAAAGCCCTCCCTACACCTACCCTAACCCTACCCGATACTTTATTTTCAACTTTTTGATTATTTCCTTCATTTTTATTGAAAATAAATTATTTTCTGATGTGATGTGAAATTTGAAAAGGGAGAAAAAAAGTTCACCAAAAGATGGATTCGAACGCAGGTTGTTCGCGTCAAAAGGAGTACGACACGTTTTACCATCAGTGCCACTGGAGCTGACGACTGATGAGCTTTTTTTGTAATGTTGACTAGCCCAATCACACGCTGGTGGGCGGAGTTAGTGTAAATAGCCTCTGCCAACAAGGCAGGCTAATTGCACTTAGTGTAAATAGACACTTCGATATTTTATTTACATAGGTAGCCCCACGCCTACATTAATTCATGCATTTTACAGGTTTATGCAATCTGTTTACTCTCTGTCAATGCTGTTAGGAGATGGCGCTCTGTAGCGATTCTCCACATGGTGTATACATTTTGAGTAATTAGCGTCAAAGCACTACTTTGATTGCTACTTGTCTTTTCAGGTAGCGATTGATTTCACAGCCTCTAATGGGGATCCTAGAAACAGTTGTTCGTTACACTACATCCACCCCTACCAGCCTAACGAGTATCTGAAAGCTTTAGTCGCAGTGGGGGAGATTTGCCAAGACTATGACAGGTGAGCTGGCTGAACAGCCAATCAAATCCCAACTTCAGCTCTCTAGGTTCTCGACTTTCTTTCATACACCAGTTGTTTGGGTTCACACATTTGTGAGTCAGTTCTATTTCTCAGAGTGTGCAGTATTTTGACAGTATAGTGAGTAAAGTAGAGTCCCAACATTGGGGTTTTATTTTTTTATATATATAATGTGTAGGCTGTCTAAAAGATAAAAATGTGAAAGAAACAAGGGGTCAAGGTTTGGCTGGTTAGCATGGTCCCAAAACCTTGTAGATGTGGATGCATCATTCACCATTGATGACCATTCAAAAGTAGCCATGCATTCTGACTGAAGAACATTTTTTACAAGAAAAAATATAAATATTTCATGTGATAGTGGGTGTTTTACCCACAGTGACAGATTTTTTTTTTCTTTTTGAAAAACTGAAAGCCCTGGAGCACAGAGAGCAATATGCAGGTCACACATTTCTTTATACGTGATGATATGGTGGCTTGGAAGCCCGTTTGAGACTAGTTTCCTTAGGAGAAAACACCATCTGGTAAGTCAGTGACTGACTTGCTGCTGTAGGCACACAGCTAATATGAAGAAAAGTGATATCCTGAACTTCAGAGATTAAATGGGAAAAACTGTTGTAGTGACAGAACCAAGACACAAAACTGAAAACTTAATTTACAATGCTTTTCACTTCAAACAGTAAACAGAGAGTGGTTAATTGGAATTTATGAAAAACATTGTTTTATTTTGATCCCAATTTACATACCTGCTCCATTTTGCTGTAAAAACAGTAGCATGTGTCATCCACAGACTGGGACTGTTGTAATTAAACATATGGTAAAGACAGCAAAACAAGGTGGGATTAAACTGTACATTTTGACAGGCAGCCTGTTATTTTCAAACCTTATTTTATTAGACCTGTGACCTTTGCATTTTAACAGTTGGTGATTATTTAGAAACCCCGAAGCAGTTTTTGGATAACATGCTAAATCCCAGTGTTTTTTGACCACTGTAGATGAGCTGTTATTTCAGCTCTCTGAAAGGTCATTCAAAAGCTCATTTCCAGCACCATGTCGAGTTCCGGCATTACTCCACAAGAAGATGAATGCACATCCATCAGAACGTTTGGTTGGGATGAAATTTGAAATCACAGCACTTGCTGATTTGGCAGGCACTAACAATAACAATTATGCAAATCTTTGTCTATTACAAATGAGCAGTGATGAGGGGCCACTGAGACAGGAAAGCATGATGAGAAATTTGGTAAGTAATCCCCAAGATCCTCAATTCCTGCCAGCTCTAATCTCCTGTCTGCTTTCGTTTCCATGCAGTGACAAAATGTTCCCAGCGTTTGGCTTCGGTGCTCGAATACCTCCAGACTTCAAGGTAACTTCTTTATCATTTATAGTGACGGGGGTGCAATGGAATTTTTGCATTAATGGGAAGAATAGTGAACGATGCTTCTAATTATGCTACCGCTGGAGTAATGTATGAACTAATATCAGCAGGTTAATTTCCCTCCGACAGATAATGTGCCTTTGTGTTGAGCTGAGAGTATTTTGTAGTCATCTTAGGCTTTAACAGTTTTGACTAGATAGATTGAATATCTGGATGTAGTCTTCATTCCAGATTTATTTTTTAAATCTCTTTAAAGTACTCAAACAAATAGTATTGAAAATCATGTGTTTATTTACAGCGTGAAGTGAAGGGTCTTGATTCCCCCTGAATGTACTTTATCCTGCTTATTTCAAGACTACTGACTTCACATAAATAAGTAAATAAATGTATATTAAATATTGATTTAAGTTTGATTTATTTATTATGTGAGAAGATAGAGACAGCAAATATGGCTGAAATATGAAACTACTGTAGCACAGCTATGTAGAAATCAGGTGCCTGGAACAATTATGCAATTTAACTACAGAATGCAGCAGCTGACCAGTTATAATCAAGACAGCATGACTGTGAGATTAAACAAGAGTTCAGTTAACAGGATGTTGAGTAATTTCTGACTCAAAAGGGAGTAATGTGGTCATAATACCATAATATCTGCTTTTGATAATTGATTTTTGCAATGAATTATTTTGCACAAATGATTCTTGCAACAGTTCTGGAGTCAACATTACACTAAACCGATCACAGCAGTTCTTGAGTCAACAGTACCAGTTAAGATTGAATATGACAATGAATATAATATAAATGAGTAGATAAATGTGTCTACATATGACTTTAATAATGTGTTTGAGTGATGTCAGGATGTCAGAATTATGCGTTGTTGTAAAAAGAACTGGTGAACCGTGTTTTTGAACTAGTTCACTGAAGGGAACAGTCCAAAAGAATCACTTTGCGGAAATTAATTTAGACTTCCCATCACGTGTTGATTCAAACCCAAATGACTCATCATTTTGAACAAACTGGTTGAGTGAATAATTCAATGACTCATAAAGCCAGTCACATGTTTTGCTCCTGAATGAAATGGTGTTTTTGAATAGTTTGAGTGATTGATGACTTATAAAAGCTGTGATTTGTCGCCACCTACCGGTGTAATCCTGACCAGACAGCAGCTATGTTTTCATCACCCTGTTTTTATGAGCATTTTTAAGTATAGCATCAGAAACGATTGATGGAAATGCCGAATTAAAAAAAAAAAACCCTCTTAATTCACAAAAAAGTGTTTACGCTCACTTGAGGTGGTTTTTAACTTGTGCGAAAAAGAGTTAATGCAAATAATGGGCGATAGAAACAGATTTACCAAATAAATTCCTCTACATCAAAAAAAGTCATGTGATTTTGCACGATGGGACAGGATAACTTGCTTCTCCTACTTTTCTTAGTGATATTTAGTAGCAGTTTATCAGGAAGTGACAATTCTGTTCTCTCGACTCATTGGATGGAAACAGTGCAAATTTGCAACTTTGGATGAAAATGTAGCTAGTGAAGCGTCCCTGCCGTTGGGCTATATATCAAAACTCTTGGAAAGCTGCTCAGCTGATCAAATTCAAAGAATTATCAATTGTATAATACTGTATATGGCATGAATTATTCTCAAAGAGTATTTATTCTTGCCACAAATAGCCTAAGAAGGTTATGTTTCTTTTTTCTTTCTTTTTACTTCAGGTTTCACATGACTTTGCAGTAAACTTCAACGAGGACAACCCAGAATGTGCAGGTATGATGAAGCATTTATCCCAACATTTTATCTATTCCAGACCATATATCTTAAATGATCCTTTCAGTGCAGATTCATTAACTTCCCCATGCAACCTTTGCCCACTGGGACTGAACTACTTAAATCCTCAACATAACATTGGCAAAGTCAAACAGTCCCCCACACAAAGGAGATCAATATATGCATAGCTGAATTACAGAGCTACGCTATTGACAAAGGTGGACACATTAATGTTTAATGCTGCTATTAAATATACGGCCTGAGGGGAATGTCTAAAGGAGGGAGGCCTGGATGACGTTGTTGTCACACTCTCCCCTTCCCCAGTAATTAGTCTTTCTGGTCTATGACAGCAGGTAGAAATGACTGTCAGCACAAAAAACGATGTTTTAAGGCTTGGTGAAATGATAATGGCACCTTGCATTAGATCAGAACTTCTTGTACAGAGTTTAAGGACATTGTTAAATTTTGTAGGTTTACATATTTTATTACAATTTGTTACCACTCTGCTTTTTATCTAACCACCCTGTGCTGCAAATGATTATTTTTAGTTCGTAATCTCTTGGTAGGCTTGCATCATCACAACCTGTTTAAACTTTGAAACTCGTGTCTCCTAAAAGGGTGGCTGCAATCAGAGAGTAAAGATGAAAATATAAGAACAACGAATGCTTGAAATACAGAAACAGATGGGAAAGTAAAGTAATATAAATGATAATTCTGTTGTTATGAGAAAGCCTCTGCCAAGCCATCTATGCATTCAAAAGTAACCCAACTCTCTTTGGGATGGCGTTGGCTTGGAAGTCAAGTCAGAAGTTGCAAATGATTGGATTTTGTATTTAGTTTGCTCTCAGTTTGTGTTTGGTGCTTAGCTTTCCCATCATCCCTGTCTTTAGCCATGAGCAGGATAAATTGATCATCGCTCCAGTGTATTGGTGTCACTTGATTTCCCTTGCTATTTCTGTTCCACCTCTATCAGCGCAGACACAACAGGGTGGCGCCCAGAATGGGCACAGACCACTCAGCTTTTGATCAAGCAGCCAGGCCTGTCTCTTCCAGGAATAGCAAATGGCTTGCAGCCCCACCAGGACACATGCCAGCCAATCTACCCCGAGCAGAGAGCGCACCTTTCCACCCTGGTATTGTCTGGAAAATCCAGCATGACAGTTTTGCGGTTCCACCGAGACACACAGTACGCTTGAATAGTGTGAACCTCATTGGTGTGCAATTATAAGTACAGTAATTTTTACTTTCTAAATATTGACAACCCGTTGTAGATGTAGCTTTTGGACCGATCAGACACACATCTATTTGTTATATTCAGTGTTGGGCAGTAACTAGTTACTAGTAATTAGTTACTGTAATAATATTACTTTTTGCAGTAACTAGTAGTGTAACTAATTACTAATAAGATTTCAGTAATAATATTACAGTTACTTTCCATAAAACAGCTTAGTTACTTAGTTACTTTTGATGCCTCAACCCCGCTGATTTAAAATCTAACAATCAAATAATTGCACATGCATGTGATGTCCCCAGTGCAGCAGACAAGCTTGGAATATGGAAAAGCAGATAGAAATATTGCATTATCGGCATGTGGTACATTATATTAATATAATATAATTTAAAATATTTTTGGAAAATTAAACCGTTTCTTACAAACTCATGTGATTTGATAAAATACATAACGAAATTTAATCGCATATGGGTAACAGAAAAATTACTTCAAGCTACACATGGCAATTAATGAGATTAATACAACACTTCTACTTGAATGCCACTATCAATCAATATTGTGTGTTTGTAATAACTTCTGACTGCGATCCGATGTGGATTTCGGTCAAATGATGAGGCAGAAATATGTTGTTAGTAACATTCTAGAAGAATTTGATCTGGAAGATACACAGATACAACTTCTGTGGGGCGTGAAAAAAAAGTAATGTAACTAGTAGTGTAACTAATTACTGTTGCCATAAAGTAATAAGTAAAGTAACAATATTACCTTTGAAAGGAGTAACTAGTAATGAGTAATATATTACATTCTTTGAGTAACTAACCCAACACTGGTTATATTTAACAAATAATCTCTTATGCCCCCTCAACCAACCAAAGGGCCAACTATGAGGGTCTGTGGACCCTTCCCCAAAATGCGTCTAACACCTAAGAAAGGCAGAACAGGCCTCTGGTTCCATGGTAACCCATCAGATAACACTAGTTTTATTGCTCAAAGGAATGCAGGCAGAGCAACTCTCACTACCTTTTTCCTATAGGAAAGACATTATGCCATAAAAATGGACTCTTCTCTGATTAATTCATAGAAAAACCTTTCTTTGAATGAACACACATATCTTCAGGTCATTGTGTATATTATTACTGTTCTTGTATATGTTCTTGTGTATTGTATACTGTCTTATGCATGCTTACGATAGATCACTAGTTAAGATCACCTCACTCATACCATGTTTGGTCTCTATCAATTCGTCTTCAGATGATCTAATTGAGAGTGAATATTACATGTTGATACCTATGCAACATATTAGTGTTCTAAGAATCTTTAGTAGCTTGTGCATTAACCCCAGGCGAATTACCTATGCAAATTACCATGTTCAGAGACAAAGAGTCGTAAAACTTTCCCTCCAAAAGTTCAGGACTCCATAGCACCTGTATAGCAGATAAAGCTCTCACATCAGTGATGCCCCTCCAGTCTGCGGTTCTTTTAGATTCTGAGAAGATGAGGATGTGAGCTAGAACTCTTCTGGACCCTTAAGTTTTGCGCCAGGCCTTGCGGCCTTGACTTTCCATTCAACTCCTCGGACCTCAGCAGATCTCTTTCTTAGCCTTTTTTTCACTTTCTACCTGGGAAGAAACTCCCAAATACCACCAAGCCAGAATAACATCTTTTGGAGTTCATCACCCTTCAAACCCGGAAGAACTTGAAGAACTCCAACACTACCAAACCTTCAAACCATCAGAACTTTCTTCCGAGACTGCATCCGGACACTCGGTCAACAACCAAGGCAATGCAAGTATTGTACATTTAACTAAACGAAACAGAGGTTTAGTCAAGTCAAGTCAAGTCACCTTTATTTATATAGCGCTTTTACAATACAGATTGTGTCAAAGCACTTAACAATATCAAATTGGAGGATAGAGTGTCAGTAATGTATAATGATAAGATTAAACACTCAATTTTCAATTTTCAGTTAAAGGCATTTAATTATTGAATTCAGAGATGTCATTATCTAGCTCAGTTTAGTTTAAATAGTATCTGTGCAATCAAATCGGCGATAATCGCTAGAAATTAAGTGTCCCCAACTGAGCAAGCCAGAGGCAACAGCGGCAAGAAACCAAAACTCCCTCTGTGACAGAATGGAGAAAAAAAAACCTTGGGAGAAACCAGGATCAGTCGGGGGGCCAGTTCTCCTCTGACCAGACGAAACCCGCAGTTCAAAAGTTTATATTTCTATTTTAATTTTGTTGCAATTTATAACAATAGTAGTTAGGTATTTTATTATATTTTAGTTATTTTGTTATTTTTGGTTGATATATTTTAGTATAAGTTATAGACCCCATTATAAACGGCACTGATGGTTTTACTCAGGTGGTTAACTGACTCTTTCCATAACTGCATTCTTTGTTTTCTCTAATGGCTTCATTCATCCACTTTAGCTCCACTTTTGTATATACGCGTGAGTGTATGTATGTTTGTTTGTTTGTTTGTTTAGATTAGCTATGTGTGTTAGCGTTTAGTTAATAAAAGTTGTGTGCACAGACTACATGAGTTTCTGGTTCTGCCTTGCAAATTAACGTCCCTTTACGATTTTTGATCCTTACTACATGCTCTAATGCATTAATACTTTGGAAAGTATTTTCTGTGGCCACGAAAATATCCTTTCTTAGAGTTGGTATGAACTTACATTGAATGTTCGCTGGACGAACAGATCAGTTGATGGCAATTTAATTCTGCTACAGTTATTACTGTCAGTCGATATAAATAATTGGAATTAATCATAATTAATTGTAATTATTTATATACAGTTCCCTTTTTGAGCTGATTTGCTACACAGACAAGCTTTGGCGAGGCATCTGGAGAGCATGGTTGTTTGCTTTCCATGAAAGAAGCCAATTTATAGTCTTCTCACTCATCCAAAGTCATTCATTTTAAAAGTTTTGCTCATCTGTAAACCTTTGAGCAGTGGGGTGCAAACATCTTGCCACAGTCAAGAGGTTAGCAGTTAGCACTACCCTGCTGGAAGAGGTCATGACTAAACCATTCTGATGCCATACCAAACATTGCCCATCATGGCCTTTCAGAAGTAGCCTTGAATTTGGGCAAAAACTTTTTCTAAGGAACACATGAATCACAAATCATTATTCATAATTATATGTCACACATTCAAGTTGGAAAAATAATAGTTTTCTATAATTTTTATTACTGTATAAATGATATATGCATCTCCACTAGCATTTAAAAGCATTTAATGATTTGGGATCAGTACAATTTTTAATGGTTTTGAAAAACAGTCTCTTATGCTTATCAAGGCTTCATTTATTTGATACAAAATATAGCAAAAACAATATTGTGAAATACATTTACAATTTAAAATAATGCTTTCTGTTTTAATATATTTTAAAATGTTATTTATTATTCCTATATGACAAATTATTCCAGTCTTAGTGGCACACAATCCTTCAGAAATCTTTCTAATATGCTGATTTGCTGCTCAAGAAAAATTTCTTATTTTTATGACAGTTAAAACAGTTGTGCTGCTTAAAATTAACTATAATTTTGTGGAAAGTGTAATACATTTTGTTCAGGAATATTTGATGAATAAAAAGTTCAGAGAACAGCATTTATTTGAAATAAAAATGTTTATTTATATAGAAATGTTTATTTATAATAGAACTATTTTGTTATGAAACATTACAAATGTTTATACTTTAATTTTTTTTTTCAATTTAGTGCATCCTTATTGAAATAAAGATTTTAATCAATAAGAATTTTATTGAATACATTTTTGTTCTTTACATGTTTTTTAAAGAAATTAAACTTTTAAACACTAAACATTTAAATTTAGTGTATTTAATTCAATTTCTAGCACTTATTTTTCCATGGTATCTAACAACAACAACAAAAAAATCGTACGTAAAGCAAACATAATTTTCTTTACAGTTGTCTATAAGCTCAGTAATATTGAAATTTAGCAGAGATAATGAAATAATGTTTCACCCTTTCAACTCAGGTATCATCTAGAATTTCCGAGTTTCCCACTTGGTCGCTTAATAAATATGATATTTCTGATTTCCAAGGCCACAAGAATTTCCATGAGCAAGCATGTCGAAGACTTCTGAGGGTCACATGCTAGATGAATGAGAATTGCATCACCTTTGAGATGAATGAGTATTGCAACAGATATTTTTCTCCAGATACGAATCTACATCCCCTCCAGAAGTCTGAGATCTGTTAGTGAGCGACGCCTCGTGGTACCATCACAGAGAGGCTCAAAATCACTCTCCAGAACATTCTCGTTCACCATTCCTGGCTGGTGGAATGATCTTCCCACCCCTATCCGGAATGCTGTCCCTGTCAATCTTCTAGCAACATCTGAAAACTCATCTCTTTTGACACTACTTGACTTCATCCTAAACTTAAAAAAAACTTTCTCTTTCTCTTTATTTATTCCTTCCCTTGCTAGCTTGTACTTATTTGAACAATGCCTGAGACTTGGTGTTACGAACACTTCCTCTGTCTGATTGCCTCTTCAAGATGAATTGCTTTATGTGTTCCCTTTGGATAAAAGTGTCTGCAAAATGATTAAATGTAAATGTAGATAGACCTCCTTTGGCTGTAACACATCAGAACTTTTACACAAGCACAAAACTCTAGTGCCTTGAGTAGAATTTTGTTGGCCAATGCAATTACTCTAGACTGTAATTAGAGATGGGGTGGAAAGGAAAAGAGCTCATTTAGCTGATTACTGACACTTCGCTCTGCGAGTATGTGTGGTTTGTGGGACGGTTCACATGTCAATGAATCCTAGGTGGAAATCCCAATGTGATATCACATCTAACAACATTTACAGCTTTCTATTTGCGGAGGGTGATGGATTTTCGTTCATAGTGCTAACATCACAGTCAGACACAAGGGCACACGCACGTCACATGGTGGTGAGACATTCTCACAGCAGCAGTGTGAATTGGCCAAATGTGACTGTCGATGCATGAAGAAGACTTAGAAGGTGCTATAACAAAAGGATGTCAACAGTAGGTTAATTCAAGCCTTTTAATGTCATCAGCATGACTTATCCTTTAAAGAGACAGTGCAGTATGTGTGTCAGAGTTGAAAAGTCTATTAGCGTTGTTGTGTCTCGGAGCCAGCAATGATAGATTTCTTCAATGTGATTAATGAAGCTCGAAAAGCAGAGTTCCAGATGTCAAAATAAGACTTTATTAAACAAAGTAACAAAGCCGAGATAACGGTCACCGCATCTGAAATCTCTGTCTGTCTGGGCATCCATTTTATACCCATCTTTCTACCCAAAATGGGTAGTTCCGGTTTTTAATCGGCTATGCCTGTCTGGTTTGCCACAATTTATTACTAGCCCACCTGGTTCATTTTCTAATGGTGGAATTTGGCCAGATCCGCCTTTTTAAAAAAAAAGTTTTATTTTACAGCCTCCTATTGGTTGGAAGTGAGCCCATGAGACATACATCAAACTTGTTTACCTGTTCTTGTCATATTCTGGAAATCACCCAGTTGGGTTATTTAAGTTCACTGGTACACTCCAATGGAACATACCAGTACTGCCTAATGGATGGCTCTTTAAGACTCACAATGTGTATTAAGGCATCCAGTATTGGAATAATTCAGCATATTGATCAATATATGGATTACATTCTTGAACATACATCATATTTGAAGTAAGATAATACCATACTGAGTAAATATCATAATATAAAGTAAAATAACACAATAGGGTCCAGAGGGTCTCTTTGTCACGTACACACTACAGCTAAATTCGGTTGTCAGTTCACCTTTTACTCCTTAATCGCGTTCTGTACACACATAATTCACTAAAATACGGGAGTATTCCACAACTGCATTGGCCATGTACACACTGCAAGTTTCAGGAGTGACAACCGCATTTAAATACGGGAGTGAGTCCTGTAAATTATTGTTCCATGTGTGTACGGAACAGCAGTCACTCCCGCATTTGTAACCATGCGTAGAATTTCTGTAAATGCGGTTGTCACTACCTGTATTTTTCGGGAGTTAATGCGGTTGTGGAATGTGGTTGTCACTCCCGTATTTTAGTGAATTATGTGTGTACAGAACACAATTAAGGAGTAAAAGGTTCACGGCCGGGGCTAGTTGCACTCACGAGCCCTGCGGTAAAGTGTCAGTGTTGCCAGATCTTCACAGAAAGAAAAACAACAAACAAGGACAAGAACAAAAACACTAAAACACCCAAATGCTTTGTTTTATAACACTAAAAAAAATGTTATATCTCATATCTGCAACAGACCACTTTACTAACTCCATAAAGTGCCCTTTATGAGCTAAGACCAAACAACATGCCTAAAAGTTTGTAAATATGAGGCCGTGGCAACACTGCAAGACGGCGCTCTCTAAAGCAGCCTCCCGAGCTGAAACAAAACACAGCACGTCTATCATCAGTGGTAGTTCAGTTAAAATCGACGGAGAAAAAGAATCTTTAGCCAAAAAATGGCAGATACCAAACGGCTAAATTCTTGTTCACTCCTGCAAGAAGCCAAAATGTTGTTATGGATACAAATGCGGGAGTGACTGCTGTTCCGTACACACATGGATAATTTACGGGACTCACTCCTGAAACTTGCAGTGTGTACGTGATCTTTGATGCCTCTTTGCGGGGAAGCCACTGAAGCGATTACATCCATTGACCTCCACTTTGAAAGTCTTCTAATCTTTATTCTGCTGCCGCACAGCATGGCATGCTTTCACCTTTGAGCCTCTGTTTGTGCGTGTTCAAGCTCACAGGTGTTAATTAAATTAAACAGTTGGAGACGTGGTGAAAAGAGACAGGCTGACCTTAAGATTCATGCTCAGTAAGCAGCATTAATGCTTCATTGCAGAGATTGAGCCTTCAATGACACTCATTCCAGACCTTTAAATGTAATGCATGTTAGTTTACATACCCCATGAAGAGTAAAATAAATACAATTAATGATCAAATATAAGAGATAAAATTATTTTAGAGTTATTTTAGTATCATTGATATACTAGGCTTTCTTAAAATTTTCCATGTAGTTTTTTATTATAATTTAATTCTTCATTTTAGTTGAGGTAGTTTTAGTTATTTTGGTATTTCAACTTAAAATGAAAATGAGAAATGTTGTTTTGGCATCTGAAATAAAGTTTAAGTTTGTTTTATAATTATTTATATATTTAGTTTAAGTTTTTTTTTATTTTTATAGTTACTTTAGTACTTCAATTTAAATGAAATAAAAATGAGAAATTTTGCCTTGGCGACTGTCTTAAATTATATATATAATTTTATTTTATTTCAGTCGATGTTTACTTTATTTCAAGTAGTGAAACTTAAAATAAATAACTCTAAAATTAAATATTTAAGTTTGTTTTATTTTATTTCAGTTAATGTATTTTTTTTCCAAGCAATGTTTTTTAAATTTTAGTTTTCAGTTTAAAATATTTCTATGTTATGTTAGTTCTTCAACTTAAACTAAACAAAAATTAGAAATGTTGCCTTGGCAACTATCTGAAATGAAATTATTAAGAAGTTTTATTTATATTTTCAGAATCAGCTTTATTCGCCAAGTGTGCGCAAACACACAAGGAATTTGTTGTGTTTTTAAGAAGGTTTTTTATTTCTATTTTGTTTTATTTCAAACAATGAAATACACCCCCCCCCACTTTTTTCCCCATTATTATTATTATTAGTTTTAGTTCAAATTACCCTGGTATTTTATAAATGAGTAGTCTGTACCTCACACAACTCCTGACTTACCCTTGTTAAACGTTGCAGGTATCCAGGGTGTAGTAGAGGCCTACCAGAATTGCCTTCCTAAGATCCAGTTGTACGGTCCCACAAACATTGCCCCCATCATCCAGAAAGTGGCCAACTTTGCCTCTGAGGAGATGCACACCAAAGAGGCCATGGTGAGTATGTTTCTATTCTATCTCTCTTCATCTCTAAAGTTTCTATTGTTCTAAAGGTTCTCTTTTCTTGCCTCGATGAAGCAATACTTCATCCTGCTCATCCTGACGGACGGAGTGATCACAGATATGGCGGACACTAGAGAGGCGATCGTCCACGCCTCTCACCTGCCCATGTCTGTCATCATCGTGGGAGTTGGAAGTGCAGATTTCACTGACATGGAGATGCTGGACGGTGATGACGGAATCCTTCGTTCGCCTAAAGGGGAACCAGTGTTGCGTGACATCGTACAATTTGTGCCGTTCCGTAACTTCAAACATGTGAGTTTACACGGTTACATTATAAATGTGCTTATATATTTTGATACTGAAATTTTCCACCCTGATAAAATTTAAAAGATTTTCTTAAAAAAAAATTGAAATAAATGTAATTTTGTAATTTTTATTAGTTTTTGTTTTATTTTATTTTTTTTACATATTTCCGTTTAGCTTTAATTTGATTTCAGTTAAGGTTTTAGTAATTTTAGTATGTTAACTTTTTCAACTTTTCTAATTTTGATTTCAGTTTTTAAATTTCAGCTAATATTTACATTTTATTTTATTTCAGCTTTTTTCAATTAGTGAAAAAATTACTGACAATTACTGACATTTTATGCATTCAACACTAGCTTTAATGTCAAATTAGATTATGTAACATATCTAATAATTCTCACAGCAAAACATTTCTGCCTCTAATGCTTTATAAAAAGAAAACCCATTGGGTGCTGAAGTCAAGAAAAGGTCCAGTGTGTTGATGTCCTTCAGAATTGTTTGAATGATAATTTATGGCCAGAAACAAGGTTGAAGTCAGAACATATGTTTATCATGTCTGTTTAGTTGTAAGTGCCTAGTGTTTCAGAGCCTCAGAACTAACCCACGTCTGAGCTCCCTTTACTTGTAATCGAAAGTTAAAATGATTATATGCAGCTGAACTGTAGATCATGCCCTTTAATCAATGCATCGCTATGCAGAGTTTTTCATCCTGCATCTTTATAATGTCTGAAGTACCTCTAAGGAGAATCTCTCCTGGTTAATTACTCCCCTTTCCTCCGCGCTCTCCATCTCACATTTCCACCCAGACTCGCAGCAATCTAATAACCTTTAGCTTGACTGCTCCATTAATTACCACATCTACTGCCGGTCCCTGGTGGAAAACAAACCACAGAATGCAGAGAGAAGCGTTACCTCTCGAGTGGGTTAACTAGAGTGTGACAAACCCCACAATCTTTGCTGTTATAAAGGATTGTGTTTTTTAATAAAGAGCCCAAAGGTTTTCTGAGGAAGGTTTTTGATTCTGTGATTTAGAAACTTTCTGAAAATTACAGTTCAGTAGTTTGGGGTCTGTAAGATTTATTTTTTTATTTTTTTAAAGAAATTAATACTCTTATTCAGCAAAGGTTAAACTGATCAGACATGACAGTTAAGACATTTATAATGTTATTTTAAAAATTATCTTTCAAATAAATGTTCTTTTGAACTTTCTAAGAATATGGAAAAAATATCACAGTTTTCACAAATTGTTTTCAATATTGATAATAATAACAAATATTTCTTGAGCACCAAATCAGCATATTAGAATGATTTTTGAAGGATCATGTGACACTGAGGACTGGAATAATGGTGCTGAAAATTCAACTTTGTCACCACATGAATAAATTGTAGTTTAATGTATAATAAATGTACAATTTACATTGTAATAATATTTAATAATTTTTCTGTTTTTACTGTATCACAAACAAAGGTCAAGACCTCTGAGTTAGAACACGCCAGAATCCTCATTTTAATATGCAAATACAGACATTTAATATGCTTAAAACTATAGTTACCAGATTAATTTTGTTAGATGTACTTTATCAAACATATGTGGTAGTGAGTCACAGCAAACAAATAAAACCATGATATTTGTACTTCTTTTGAATTTAGTTATCTAAATAGTATGTATATACTATTATTTTATTATTATTATTATTTATTAGCTTTAATTTTTATACATATTTATTATATATTAAATTAGCTTTTATATATATATATATATATATATATATATATAATATTAATATATATAGACAGAGAGAGAGAGAATATTTAAAAAATAAATCACAAAACATGAAACAAATTAAAAAATTTAACTAAAATTAGAATGAAAAATGTTTACATTTTTTGTAATTTGTTGCATGTTTTGTGATTTTTATTTTAATGTAAACAATATAATAAATAAACACACACACACATATATGAATATATAGTATATGTGTATATATATATTAAATATAGCTTTTAGTACTTCAACTTAAACATATTTATAATAATTTATTTATTACAACAGTCAACATATAGAACATATAATGAATGAATCTATACATTTGACATGGCATGTCACTAAATGTGACAGAGTGTCCATATAAGCCAAAGTGACGGTCTATTGGGATCCTCCTGGGAAATATGCCAAGACTTGTTTTCCTTCCAGACATGTACTGTATTGATAGTCCCTGACAAACACCACCATCTCAGCCGTGTCTCTCTATCTGACAATCTCCTCTCCTGCATCTAATTGGCCAGCAGGGGTTGGAGGGGTTTGACGTGGCTCTTCTCTGATTTTCTCTCAGCTCCTCGAGGCGTCTTTGAGTCACATGAGTCACTTTTGCTCAAGTTTCCGGATGTTTTTCATCACAGTGCATGTGGGTTTCAGCAAGTACAGTATCTTCACACATCATTAGCGCGGGAATGGCAAACTGGAGCAGATGGCAAAATGGATAAATGGCCCTGCAAATGTTTGATTCACTGTTTGTTTCTGTTCTTCTTTTTCTCAGGCCTCTCCTGCTGCTTTGGCGAAAAGTGTCTTAGCCGAAGTCCCAAACCAGGTGGTGGACTATTACAACAGCAAGGGGATCAAGCCCAAGTGCCCAAGCGAGTATGAGTCTTCCAGGACGTTTGGCCACTGAAGCGCCGTTACAAAAACTAGCACGTTTCTGTGAATTTGAAACCTAATCTGTTCTACTTTGTTTTGTGTGCATGCGTAGCCTGTGAGGCTTGCATAGGTGTTGCAATGCTACCGTTCCTATTATGTACATGTGTACATGTACAGACTTACAACCATGAAGAAAGCAAAAACTCAAAAAGTTCTACTGATGTAAGCATGATGACTGGGATTAGATGAAGAATAGTTGGATTATCTGTTGTTTTCTTTTCTATAAAGGTTTATTGAAATTTTGCTAAATTTCGTAATGTTCTTACATTGTAAAGCATTTTGGATCTTAGAGAATGAATAGTTATTTGAATTAGATTATGTGTGGACATTTAGGCTTTCTTTTTCTCTATTGTTTTTGTTCTTTTTTGCAGATGCAGGGCCAGATGCATGATTGTATTTTGCATGTTAATAATAACCCAGCCTCGTTTTTCTACCGGTTCCTTTTGGGGCCTGTAATATGATTTCATGTGAAGCTGCTCTTCTGAAACCAGTCCACAAATTAAAATTTAGAATGAAGTATTTTTTGGTAGTTTTAAGTGATGTAACAAATTGTTTGAAAATAAAGTTTGTGTTATGAATGATGCAATTTTTGTGTGGATTTTGAAGCAACCAACTTTCCAAACTGTTAGTCCATAAAATAAATAGATGTTTTATGCCACCAATCTCCAAAAATGCAGAGATTAAAAAAATACTGACTTTCGATGTCTATAGTATGGAAACCTGTTTCTGCCACTGAATAACAAAAATAAAAAAAGAAATTACGAGTTTACATCTCAAAATTCTGAAATTTTTCTCAGAATTGTGTGATATAAATTCTAAATTGTGAGTTGTAAAGTCAGTATTATGTTATACAAACTTGCAATTGCTAGAAGAAATAAACACAATTCTCACTTTTTTTTCTCAGAATTGCGAGTTTAAATCTCAGACTGTGAGATATAGCCTCACAATTCTTAGAACACCAATCTTTTTCTCAGAATTGCGAGATCCTTATTTGCATGCAAGAAAAATTTTGTATATCGCGCTTTTCTGACATGTTTATATCATGCAATTCTGAGAAAAAAAGTCAGAATTTTGCGTTTTTGTATTTCAAAATTCTGAGGAAAAAAGTCAGAATGGCGAGACGAACGGGCTTTCATAATATAATCTATATAGCATATAAAAACTTTCATGTTTTGCTTCAAAGAATTAAAAAAATTAATACAGATTTTTAAATGACCATTCTGAGTAATTTATAATAATTATTATTTTAAATTATAATTTTTTTAATTTTCACAATATTCACATGAATGATTTTATATCCTTTATAGTTTCAACCATAGAAACTGAAACTAGTGCACAAGTGTGTAAGATATTGGAAACAACAACACTTACTACACACTGTTGAAAAAGCACTTTATAAATTGGCCTATATTTTACAAGTGATACACTTTCTAATGAGATTTCATTTTGTCTTTGCAGTAGGCAGTTCTTCAGTTTCAGGCTCACAAAGCTGAGAAATGTATTTTTGAAACCCCTAGACATGCTCATTATAGGCAATGTCAGGGGACAATTTTTCATAAACATAAAACACAAAAAGCATCAATGCAATGTGTGCGGGTCCTCAAACTGTCATAATGCAGGCTGACAGACCTGCCATGAACCTCTGATGAGCCGCTGCGCTCCCACACATCTGCTTAGGGACTTCACACACTTCAGCTTTCCCCTGAAGACCAGCTACTGGTTCACACTGAAGCCTTGGAATGTACATCGAGTCATTTGATCACATTTCACATGGACTAGCTATGTTATAGTTTTTGGCAGTGTTAATCTTGTCAACAAAACTACTGATGAAAATGTCACAGGTTTTCATTTATTTTTTAATTAATTATTCTTTTTTTCAACAATAATGTAGACAAGGACCCGTACAGTAGTTTTGAATAAAAAAAACAAGAAGAGACAGTTACAACAATTTCGAGGCTTACCAATTAAGCTGCATAAGCATAAATGTATAGTATTACATATACTGTACAAAAAAAAATAAAAAATGGCCAAAATATATTTTAAGTATATGTTTAATATATGTTATAAACATATGAGTGAAATATATATTTTTGAAATTTAAAATAATATTTTGTCTCAACCTACATATACCCAAATATATTTTAAAAGAAAAGAAAATACATTTCCAATCTTACATTTTTACATTTCAGCAGGCTACAAAATGTGGGTGGATTAGCCTACCAGTGATTTATATTGATTTAATCATGCTTTAATTTTTTTAAATGTATTATAATATGCAGTTTTATGGAACATTGTAAAGTATGTTCCTTGTGGCTCTTTTATTTATTTAAAATGTGTTTTAACAGTTTTTCTTCATTTTTCTTTATATATATATATATATATATATATATATATATATATATATATATATGGAGGACAAAATTTTTAAATTATATTTTAAATAAAATATTATTATTATTATTATTATTTACATTTTTCGAAAATATTGGTAAACAATATATTTACAGTATGTAAATACATTTGGAAATATTTTAACAAATGTTTTTGGTCATTTTGGTATATTTTGAAATCCATTTAATGTTTTTTTTTTTTTTTTTTTTGCTGTATGGGATACAACTGCATCTGCACAAAATAAGCATAAATAAGAGTTTCCATATAACCTGGTGGTGAAAGCATTGCCCTCCAAATGGCTCTAAATCTCCAAAACTTTTTGGAGACTGACGTGTCACATTTATTTATTCAGTGTAACGTGAGGAAAATGTGCCAAAACCGCATCCGCATATTAGTCTCTGAAGGCTTCAGTGGTACTTCATTATCTCATTTGTTCTCAATCAACCGGAGCATGTCTCCCTAAAAGCCTGCATAGGTCATTGCTATTTTATTGGGTCCATCATTGATCTGCCACTTGAGGACAACTGCAGGATCCTACATCATTAGGCCGATGCATTCTCAAGAGCTGTTGTCACTGATTGGTTCAGATTGTGTTGTTGTCATGGAGATCTACGGCCCAGGCTGCGATTTGAAGTATAATGCAAAAGAAAAAAATATGAATATAAAACGAAAATAATGTCCCGGTTCAATAGCATCATTTTCTTCTCAGTACAACTGCAATAAGAATATAAATCTAGTCATCAAGAAAGAAAAAAAAAAAGGCCAGAATGTGTGACTAACAACTGTTCTATGAGAAAATGGTGTTTGGGTGTTTTTCATCCACTCATTTTAAATGAAACATAAACAGATGCATACAACTAATTAGAATTCAGGACAGGAAATCAAATGCTAATTTGACATGTAGCTGATAGTTTTCAAGCAATTAATTCTGTGTGCGTACTTGTCTCGAATTCACCAATCAACATACCGCGAGCATCTTAAACCATGACCCATTTTGCATCTGCCTTGTAATTATAAAGCAACAAGCTTGTCTTGGCCCAAGTGATTAAAACTTATAAGAATTTCTTTTGTTTTGGCAATGGTTTATAAATAGTCTAAAGACAGGTATTAGTCTAATGAAGGTCTAGTCTGGAGGAAGAGACGCGTGATTGGAGCTGATTAGCTTCACTGAACAAAGGATCAGGAGGGCTGCTGCCGCTGCATGGAGCTTAAAAAGGTCCTGCGATTCTTTAAAGCTCCTTTTTGTGCTCTTGGAGACTGTTTCACTTTCATTAAGATTAAAATACATATTGAATACTTGAGTAAAATAAGGGCTTCATGCTGCATGTGTTAATGGAACACAGTCCATTGGAACATTCATTAAACAGCAATGGCTGCCAGTTACAGCACTCGCAGTCGGCTGTCTGTTGCGTCTATCTGAATCACCCGTCATCTGTCAATCATGAGACTCGGAGAGATGGAAAACCTTGCTTAAATTGCAAAGAAAGAATAAAGAAACCTTTCAAAATTTGATTAGTTGGCTGTATGGATTACATCCTTCTGTTTGGTAAATAAATAAAAAAGTATTTATTAATTTGTCAATATATATATTTTTAAAATAGTTGTTTAAATAAATATTTATATAAATATTATGTTATAAAATATGTTCTCACCCCTAACAGTGCACATTTATCTAGTCTGATAAACGACCTGAAAGCACACAGACTTTATACACCTAATCCTTTAAAGCAATTGTTTATTTTTGTCAGTGGATTTATTTATTTATTTACAAATACAAAATATATATTTTAATAATTGTATTAATTTTATTTCAATAGTTAAATAAGTAAAAATATGTAATATATATGTTAATATATAATATATAAAGTCTGATAATAGGCCCTCTGGAAACTCTGAAAGCATACAGACTTTCTACACCTAATCCTTTAATGTTATTGAGAAGGAAAATGGTATAAGGTGAACAGTGTAAGAAGAAAACCGAGGCATCCATTAGCATACTGTGAGTCCTGTGGAATTAAACTAATTGAGTTGTGGTAGCGAGTTGGTCCTCGGGAGAGATTACTGTTTTGTATAAATTACCACTTTTCTTGGGAAACCTGCAATGTAATTATTCTGTACCTAGCAGGTTAACCAGGCGCTGCTTTTCAGGAGAATTTCAAACACATTTTAAGGTTTTTTGCAACCCTCTGACTGTCTGCTGACATTTCCTCATGACATTTACCCACTGCCTGTAAACCTGCTCAGCAGGAGGACATTCAGCGCAGCGTTTACTTTTTGGACGGAGGGTGAGTGTGAGTTGGATGAGGGTGATTGGCACTGCTGTCTGCTCGATTTAGAGCGCTGAGCTGGCCTTGATGAGTGTGCGAGTAGGCCGGATCATGTACTCTGGCTTCTTTCACACCCGTGTGGGTGTCACACCTGTGAGTGAAACATGATTGCTGACTTTTTTTTTTCTGTCACCTCGGTGCAGGAATGACAACGAATCCTCTTTAACTGTCCTGTAATCAAACTCTTTGAGCTCCTGCTGTTGTTCTTGATTTTCTAATTGGGTGATTTGATTGTAATTGGCTACTATTTATACTTTTGATTAGGAATTTTGAAAAGAGTTTGACCCCACGTTGTTTGTGCTACGGACATAATTGACACCTCAAATCATGTGGCTTTTTGAGAAGAGATGTACTATTACTTTTCTTCCAAGCAATTGTTTTTTTTGTTTGTTTTTTTTTGTCACCAGACAATAAAACAGTTGAAAATATTGAACTAAAAGCACTCAGAACATTGCAACAATTCTTAAAGGTATAGTTCACCCAAAAAAAAAAGGCAAAAAAAAATATTAAAAATTGCTGATTACTCACCCTCAGGCCGTTCAAGATGTAGATGAGTTTGTTTGTCCAAAACGGATTTGGAGCAATTTAGCGTTACATCACTTACTCACCATTGTATCCTCCGCAGTGAATGGGTGCCGTCAGAATGAGAGTCCAAACAGCTGATAAAACCATCACAATAAGAAACAAATCTAACATTAAGGTGTTTTAACTTTAAACCAACTGTTTTGGATTGTTTTTACTTATAAATGGTGCATATTTTTCTCCTGATTCAGACGAGATTACTTTTTCATTGTTAATTGATGGACTGCAGTTGTGTGGATTATTTTTGATTATTGTAATGTTTTCATCACCTGTTTGAACTCTTATTCTGACGGCACCCATTCACTGCAGAGGAGGATCACTGGTACTGCTTTGGACTTGGTGCACCTTTTGCATCTTTGCAGCTTTTTGCATCATTTTCGTTGAGCACTGGTTTGTGCTCAATAATCATGAATATAATGGAAAGTTGATATTTTTCTACACAGTGCTCAATGTGATATTCTAGCTCACTGTTGCGGTTTGTAGATGACAGATCCTCCACCCAGAACCCATCCGTAGGCAAAGCTTGTTCTGGATGGGTGATTTCACAGTCTTTGACCAGTTCCCATGGCAACATCTCAAGTGGAAACATTGAAAAATTTAACTTTTTTTGATCCTCGGTGGATCCGTGTCCTACCTTCCTTTGATCTGCTGTCACACTGATGTACAGTGTATCATAAAAATGGAACCCCACAAAGAAAACCGTAGTTTATATTTCTAGCTTTGATATAAATCTAAGCACCTTTCATTGACAGAAAAAGTGCAGGGTTTTTCAAAAGGGTTTGCATCAGGTTCCAGGTTTTACATTTTGATGACTTCATTTTTATTTTTTGATTGTGAAAATGTAAACAAATATGCCCTGAGAATTGAACAGTATGCGATAGGAATATTCAAAATTTGATATCTTATGTTTAAGATTTTGGGGAATATGGGATATACTGTATCAAGCATCCTGTTGGCACTTACAATAACTTTTATCAAGGGACAGTTAAATTAGCAAAAAATACTCTGAAAGCATACTCTTTTTAAGCCTATAAATTTTTCTACGATAACATGATGTGATGTGGTAAGTTGCATTGTTTTTCTCTGCTGTCCGTGAACCAATCAGACCTGTGACCCATTTCTTGGTCACAACGTATCAGTCAAGAAGCACCGCTGGTGTAACCTAGCTGAGGTTTAATTGATGCAACCGGAGAAGTGCTCTACTTATAGAGCAAACAGAGCTCGGGCATGTTTCTGGCTCTACTAGAGCTTATATTTACATATTCCTCTAAAATGAACATCTTTTTGAATAATGAATGCAAATGAGATCCAGCCGACTGAGTGTGTTTGGATCAGTGGAGGATTTTTTCTGTCTCCATGTGTTCTCTTTCTTTCTGTTTCTCACGTTCTCTGAGTGTGAGTATCATGCTCAAATGAGCCACAGCGGTGAAGATTGTTGTCTGAGACAGGGGAGGGGTAGATTACCCTTCTAGCAAATATAGGATGAAATATAGGATGCTGTCTTCCTATACATGAGGAGTGTTATATATAGTCTAGTCCACTTTCCAGCTTATTTTAGCCAAGAACCACTTACGTACGCAGACAATAGTCTGACTGACACCTCATTTTTTGTTTTTGCATTGTATTAAGGGGTGGGTTTATACAAAATAACACCAAACTGGCATGGAAATGAATCATTCAAATAATCCCTTGTAAGAAAACACTTTTAAAAAGAATACTTACTATGGAAAGTATAAGTTCAAACATGTAATGTTTTAAGGCACTTAACATTTTTGTTTACATTTAAATGCAATTAGCTGTGCTTTTTGACAACTTAAGTAGGATTTAAGTACATCTTCATATGTAATTTTATAATTACTTCTATTGACTTTGAAATATAGTGAAGTGTACTGCTGAATGTATTGACAAGCCTTCATGGTAAACCAAAATATAATTGAATGTAATTTCTATTGAAAGCTTGTATGCCATTTTTACATGTAATTTCATAATTATTTGGATTGTCTTTGAAATACGGTAGTGCTTCAAAGTATTTATGATAAACCAAAATATAATTTAAGATCATTTCTATTGAAACTTCTGTCATGTATTTATATATTCTTGTAATCACACAACTGTAATCATGAAGTTCTAAAATATATTAACTTGTAATAATCAACAACACACTACAGTTAAAACTATACTCAAGAACTACACATGCTCTACACATCAAAACAAACATATTTTACATTATTTCTTAACAAACTTAATTGCACTTTTAAAAGTACAGTTTGTAATATAGTCATGAGAGTACAATTAAGTGTTTTTAAATATACTTATTAAGATAAGAAGATATGAAGTACACTACAGGTGCATATTCTTCAGAATCAGCACACTTCTTCAAATTGATAGAAAACAACTTTTTTTATAATTTATAGACTTTATCAGAAGTTTTTAAGAAACATTATGGAAAATGTGAAGTTCTTCCTCAGAAGTGCTCATTATAGCAACCTGGTACCTTGTAAGCACGACTTGTTTCCTGGCAGACTGATGACCACCGGTGCATTACAAGTTCTGGACGTTGCAGGTGTGCTGTCTGATGATGAGACTATCCTATGCAGAACATACAGATACAAGCTTTAGAAGAAAAATCTAATGATAAAGAAAAGCAAAATTAATATTATGAAAAAACATAATAAAATAATGAATTAAATTATGCAATGAAAAGCCAACGAGTCCATTCATGAACATGACAGTGGAGTCTAGCTCTGACCTCGGGGTCACAACCCTATGCTGCGTCAGGCGCAAAAGACAAGTAGCGTAGCATCCTAAAACTCTTGGTACCATTTGCAAGCTTTTGTTTGTGCAAACTGCTTTCTGTATAAAGACAGTTTACCCAAAAATCACAATTATGTCATCATTTACTTGCCCTCATGTCTTTCCACACCTGCATGATTTTCTTTCTTCTGTGGTAAATAACAAATATATTTTGAAGGTGAGGTGGGTCACTTGGTCGCAAGAATTTTGTAAACTAAAAACTGGGTCACAGAGCAAAACAGGTTGACATTCACCGGACTAATGTTCTCAGAACTTTTCAGCTGAGATGCAAGGTTACATCACCTGTGTAGCGCCGGGTGATAAATCCAGAGGAAGTTTGGGTTATTGACCCCAGAGTTTCTATCAGGCATTGTGCTGATAGCACAGTAGATCAAGCCTGCAAAGAGCAGATATGAGGAAACACAGTACTCAGAGAGAAATGTTCTTCATCCGGATGTGATATCAAAACCAGATCGCTTTCTACAGCCATGTACCCTGATCTACGTCTTAATTTAGATATGAAATGAATCCACGTTTCACAAGGGTGATTGTGTTTTGCATCTTCTGAAATCAAGAAGTGTGTTTTGATTATTTTTTATTTTCAATTTATTCTTCTTACATAAACAATCAATAAGGGAGGGAGTGTCTAATTTAGTGGAAAAACTCCAAACAAAATCCAATCCATCCTACCCATCTATCTTCCTGGCAATCCTGTCTTATGGCAAAATGCTTCTCTGCATTTGCCTAAAGATGGGCCAATTTCAGCCTTCAGTCAGGTGAATGTCTGGCGGTGGCTAAATGAAAGCAGGGCCGGACAGAGGAAAGACAGAACAGAGACAGTGTCCATTTCCCCTGTCCATCCACTGCAGCGCTCAGATCGGCTTTCTGACAGACACTTTGAAGTCGGGTCTATTAATTACCAGCTGCTGCGTGTCAGCTTATGTTTCATAAATACTTAAATGCTGCCATTACTAATTGTTCCTGTTTGCGTTTTTTCAGGAAAAGGAGGGATAAAGTCTCAGCCCACCTCCCTCTGTTTTCTGATGCATTAGTCAAAACCTAGTGAATCATGCAAATTTATACAAATAAGATGCCTTATTTTGGCCAATTTTGTATTGTGAGCAAAATCTTTATCAAAAATCAACATTTAACATTTAATGTATTTGAATGTTGATTTGAAATATATACCATTAGGACTGAAAATATATTTAAAAATAGCTTAATTTTTCACTGCTAAGAAGACTGGCATTAAATCTTTACAAAGACTGATGTAGGCCGGTCTTTTCATATTATATGTTTTTGTAGAATGTCCTGTATAATTGACTGTTGTCCCAGTCAATTGATTTTCTATAACGATGTGCTGCTTTCTTGGTCCCTGCATCACTCCATGTTGTCTTTTAATCTTTTAATCAATTTCTTTAAATCAATATTGCATGTCCATTCATTTATTAATTTAAGTAGACATGTAATTAGCAAGATAATGTCCAGTCTGCCTATAATTATCGCAAAAATAAATAGCTTCCATACAATTCCTGATTGCTCTGTTCGGGCGTATTTTGTGATAATAAACACCTGACTGGCCATTATCATTCCGTAAGAACTGAAAAAAATCAATAAGACACTACTGAAAAATGCACATTTTATATTCTTGTACATAAAATAAAGGTAAAAATGCATTATGAGTAATATAATAATTACATAATAATTCAAATAAGTTACCTACATTAGAGATGCTCAAACCAGTTGGCCCATGATGACCTTTGATTTGGATCACAATGTCATATCATGCCATAAAAATAGATCAAATAATAAAATAATGTATTAAATAAAAAATAATAAAATGTTGTCTGTGTAATAGTGATCAAATAAAAAACAAAAAACAAAAAAACAAAACAAAAACAAAAACAAAACAGATGACTGTGCATTATTACATTAATAATACCTGGAAAAAAAAGTCACCTCTAAAAACGTAAAAATTTATAAAATATAAAACAAAAAAATCTAATATAATAAAACAAAATTGTTGATAATATTAAGTAATATTAATAATATTAAATAATATAAATAACTGAACAAAAGCAAAATGTCAGCACCAATAAATAAATAAATTAAATATACAAATACAAAAAAAAAAAACATCATATTTCATATTCTTTTACATACTAATTGCATTTTTTGTTTTCAGGAATCACTGCTCCTAATAATAATAATAATATTTAATAATAATTTTAATAAAAATAATAATAAAAATACGTTTCTGAGATTTAGTTTCTTTACATTTCTGTCCTGAAGTTTTATAAGTTTGAGCTTCTGTCAGTAACCCTGTCAGCAGCACACAGAATGCTGATTTTCAGATTTGTAATCTCCCATTAGGGTACTTATGTAAATAGTTGCTGTCAGGATAAATATTGAAGGTATTGATCATGATCTCTCTCAGGTCCTTGACCAGGGGTCATATGACTTCCTATAAACCCAAAGAAGTGGCAGGAGGCCTCTTACTTTAGCAGGTCGTGCTAATGCCTTGATGTCCTAAATTATCCACAGCAGTCCTCTACCTAAAGCACAAACTCTTTGAGAAGGTAATGACAAAATCCATATGCTTCATTATGCTCCTTTTTAAGAAGTTTCATTTTTAGCAACTTCTAAGTAAACTTGTATACTTTGTGAAAAAAAAAGTAATCCCAGTGTGCACTGCACTTTGGAACAGACCTATTGTTAATTCTTCACACTGCCTATGTGCAACTGAATGAATATTTATGATCCCTTACATATTAATGTGCTTCTTTGCGTCTTGAAGAGGCACATCACAGATCCACTTTCAACATCGCGAACTTGAATTACTAATCTCAGTCAATAAAATAGCACGGAGGTGTTGTTGCATATAAATCCTCTCATTGTACACCGCTCATCAGCATGAGATCTTCAAACCGACTCGGCCAGACTCGCCCCTTCTGTGTAAGTGGCAAATACAGATTATAGGAACACACCACATTATTGTTAAATCTCTGTCTGGTTGTTTGGAAAAGAAAGCCTTAAGACAGGTGCATGGAGGAGATAATATGTGAAAGACATTTATTCTTGGTTTCCAAGTTCTCAAATCAATAGAAAACTGAAGGCATTGAGAGAAAAGTGCTATGACTTTAGCACAAACAGGTACAACAGTAAGAGAAACTACAAGGTATCCGGAGAAGTTTTGAGATAATGTTCAATCAACTAAAATAAAATAAAATAAAATAAAACAATACCATAAAAATATCAAAAAGAGCTGAACAAAAATAGCATTACATACAGTAAAATAAAAAATAAAAAATGAAGTAATAAATATAATAACAAAATAACATAAAAATTTAATTAAACTGAATTAAATTAAAATCCTAAAAAATATAGTAGCTTAATGTAATAGCTTAACAAAAAATAGCACAATATAAAATACACAGCCAATAAAATAACAAATGTAAATAAAAATAAAAATAACATAACATTAAATAACTAGACAAATAGCATTACATAATAAAATAAAAATAAATTCAAAATGTAACAAATAAAAATTTAAAATAGCAAAATATAAAATACAAAATCAATAAAATAGTAATGTAATAAAAAGAAAAGTAATAAAAATAATAATAATAATAATAAAATAAAATAAAATACAATAATATAAAATTATGATGATTTATGCTCCAAAGTCTAAAGTTTAGGGTTAGGGTTTGTTTAAATAATCAGCAAAAATTTAAAAGACATGCTACACTATAAAAAGTGATAAGTTGACTTAACTTTAAAAAATTGAGGAAACCCATTGCCTTAAAATGATTAAGTAAATAATAATAAAAAAAAATAATTTAAGTGAATTGTCAAGTTCACTTAACTTTTTTTTTACTATTATTATTTACTTAATCATTTTAAGGAAACAGGTTTCCTCAATTTTTTAAAGTTAAGTCAACTTATCACTTTTTACAGTGTAATAAAAGCTTACAATATGCTGAGTCATACCCAGAAGTCATGACAGCATTGAGTCTTGCATAAACCTCTTTGTTGTTGCTGTTGTTGTTTGGAGGCCCATGGCAGCTATTGCACCTATCTGAGTGCAGAAATCTATGAAAGTCCATCCCATTTGCACAAGGAGAACTCCATTAAAGATAAGTAATGGTCTGTCAGCCTTGTCCCATGATCCACATTCATCTCAAAGCCCAATTTATGGAGATAAGAGAACGTCATTACCCCTGCTACCTCTCATCACTTCTGATTTTTCAAGGAAACAGCAGTGGGATAAGTGAAAGTGGGGTCTACACAGGGCTTCAGCGGGTCACTGATGAGCTCTAGAGGCCGATCTCGACTGTTAATGAGCAGTCCCATTCGGACACTCGGAGCACCTCATTTGTGTCTAGGGTTAAGTCTTATTTAGTGTTTTTTTTCTAAATGAAACTAGAAGGTGTGACTGCTTTGTCCAAGTAATTGGGATGATCTACCATCCTTGCTGTTATAGGGGCACTAGTAAGAATCCTGTACCAATTAGATTCTTCACCTCTAACATTTCAAGTGATAACTGACATACAAAACCACAGGAGATATAAATGCCACGCTTTCCTTATATAAAACCACTTCCAGGTGCTTAAAAAGTCACTGAATACAAATTAGTATTTGAAAAAAGCCCCTCACTCTGAGAGCAGTTGACAATAATTGCACAACTTGTATACTAATACCACCATCACTCAGAGTCAAGCCAGGTGTTTTTCTGCTAAATAAGGCTGTAAATAAAATGCTCAAGGGGCATATCCCAATAGAACCCACGGCGCTTTAACCGCACAGGCCTGTCCACTCATTGTGATTGAGCACTGTGGCTCACCATTGTGAATAAGAAACACTAAAAGACGCTCAGTTTGTTTTAGAGAATCATTACCAAGGCAAACATCTGCAATTTATCTTCTTAAGTCATGGCAGACATTCCTCTTTATTGAGTTTCTTTATGTGCAATTCTCCACAAAAGTCAACAAGTTTAACTGGAAATGGTTGTAATAATGCTTTTTTTTTTTTTTTTTTCAGGGAATAGATAGTTATAATTTCTTTTGAGATAATGTTCTGTTGCCTCATGTTATTGCCATTCTGATCTATGGCTTATTGTAGAACAATTCACCCAAAAATAAAAATTCTGCAAGCATTTAATTGCTTCCTTGTTGTTTGCATAATTTTCTTTCTTCTGCGGAACACAAAAGCAGAAATTTTGAAGGCAATTCATACAATTACAACGAATGCGGACTGAAGCTATCAAATGCTACAAAACACCCTAAAGACTTGAGCGCTGAACAGTTCTTCTGAAGTCATTTTAGAGCTTTTTATGAGAAACAAACCAAAATCTACTCAGTCATCTACCCTAGCTAGCTTGAATCTGTTCAGTTCATAAATTGAGAGCTCTCGGATTTCATCAAAATATCTTAATTTGTGTTCTGAAGATGAACAAAGGTCTTACAGAATTTTCATTTTTGGGTGAACTATCCCATTAACTATGACGTTTGCCTCAATAAACTTTTAATTTGCTGCTTATTAATAGTTAGTCAGGTTTTAGGTAAAATTAAGGGATCTACAATATGGTCATGCAGAATAATGAATGAATGAATGAATGATGCATTTATATAGCACTTTATTGTGTATTGCTGTACACCCAAAGCGCTTTACAATCATGTGGGGGGGGGTCTCTCCTCAACCACCACCAGTGTGCAGCATCCACAGGACAACGGCGCCAGTGCGCTCACCACACACCAGCTACAGGTGGAGAGGAGAGAGAGTCATAGAGCCAATCAAGTGGATGGGGATTATTAGGAGGCCATGATTGATAAGGGCCAGAGGAGGGAATCTGGCCAGGACACTGGGGTTACACCCCTACTCTTTACGAGAAGTGCCATGGGATTTTTAATGACCACAGAGAGTCAGGACCTCGGTTTAACGTCTATTCCGAAAGACAGTGCTTTTTGTCAGTATAGTGTCCCCGTCACTATGGGGCATTAGGACCCACACAGACCACAGGGTGAGCACCCCCTGCTGGTCTCACTAACACCTCTTCCAACAGCAACCTAGTTTTCCCAGGAGGTCTTCCATCCAGATACTGCTTAGCTTCAGTGGGCAACCAGTCTTGGGCTGCAGGGTGATATGGCTGTGGCTGTGGAAAGAATAAGGAATTAATACATGCTTTGTAAGTACTACTAAACAGCCAATGTGCTAGTATCACGCATGCGGCATAGTGAGAATTGGTCCCTAAACTAAAGTTTTACCGAAATTAACATTCTGTAAATTGCAGTTCAGACAAAATTTTGCCAGTTAGTACATACTCAGACACTCCCATTTTTACCCAAGTTCTGAATGTTGCTATAATGCACAGACTGACAGCCTGCCTGGAACAATGCGACACAAACAAGTGAAGTGATGCAATACAGCAGGTGGTGTTATATGAAATATCAGCACTCTTGGAACAATGCTCATGCAATCGAACTATCCCTCCATCCATTTTTCCAAACTACTTGTCTTGTAGTCACAAGCCAATCGAAACTGACTTACACAGACACAGCAACAATATGTGTTGCTTCTAGCTTTCAATAAGAGAGGGCAAAGGTAGGCCACTGCTAAAACTCAAATTGTGTTTGCTCACTCAAAATGAGATCTCAAATTGCTCCAGAGAGTAAATTCCCCATCTGAGGATAGCACTGAACGTTTGTTTGCCCAGGCATAACCCATCAAAAGCCCATAACCAGGGTGAAAGTCACCCAATCTGACTACACTTAAAGTTCGAGACACATTCTGGAACTTTTCACTAGGTTAATTAGATCAATCTCACCACTTAAAAGAACTTTTCCTCTCAAAACAGGAAGAAAGATGCAGAGCCTTTCAAGGATTAGCATGAATAAGAAGGAAAGAAAGGTGTTATAATTGATTCCTATAAGCCTGGCTCACAGTGAGATGGTTAACATGAAATATTGAGGGATTAAGCAAAGCAAGCAAAAAGATAACAATGGATAATGAACTAAAGGTCTTGTGCATTCTTAACAACTTAAGACTGACGCCTTCCATATCGCCTGTGTTTTAATGAGCATGATTTATTTCTCCAGGAAAAAAAAAATGCAGTATTGACTTAGAAAAGCAAAGCTCCTCAAGGTCACACTTTTTTCTAAGCTCACCAAAATGATATACGATTCTTCTCCGATTCAATCGTTCAGATTTATCTCTCCCATTAGCCAGATGCCTTGTTTCATGTGTACTTCATATTCTTGTAACGAGCACACATAAGAACACTTAAATCTTTTAAATAATCCGTAATGCTGAGCTGTGCAGAACTGGATAGTGAGCACTGTCTAGCCGCTAGGAAATGGTGTATCAGTGTCAGTGAAACGTGATGCCCTGGATGAACAGAAAGTGTTTGAGATGTCAGGTATCACTCCGGCGCCCTTGCTGTAACCCTGCAGCTCTTCTCTAACAGACGCTCAGAGCAATCACAGACTGACTGTGTAAGTTCACGGCACATAAATGACATCTGAGGTCATCCAGAGATGTTGCTAGACCCTGATTAGGAGAAGCTGAGCCCCACTAAAAAGTGATTTCTCTTTTTGTTTGCTGAAAACAGTGGCTGCACCAAGATATCTGAGAGTATTTGAATTCTTAACAGGCATTAAACACTTTAATGTAAAACTGTGTGCCTATACAAGACTGAAATCCTACAATCAGCCCTGTTCCAATAGCACACCTTGATATTTTACAGAGAGAATCCTTAAGAGATACCCTAGAAGTTGAGGTTTTGATGTTTTGCTTTTTTCAGAAAACATTGTGATTTATTATGTGTGGACATTTTTGACACATAAAAATGGGTCATATCATATATTTATTATCATATATATTATTAATTAAATAACATGTATTATTTTCCTCGGTCACACTTTATATTAGGTGCCCTTAACTACTATGTACTTGCATCAAAAAATAAGTACAATGTACTTATTGTGTTCATATTGTATTTCAAAACACTTTTGCTGCTATTGAGGTGGGATACGGGTAAGGTTAGGGACAGGTTTGGTGCTATGGGTAGGTTTAAGGGTGGGTTAAGGTGTAAGGGATGGGTCAACAGTGTAATTATAAATGTAATTACAGAAATTCATTACAGATGTAACTACATATAGGTGTTTTTAAAAATATAAGTACAATGTAAAAACAATGTAATTAATAAATACAGGTAAATACCTGTAATAAATAAATAAATAAATAATGAAAATTCCTGTTAATAATTAACATAATTAATCATTTGAATGAATAACTTATTTAATATTATTTAATTATAATAAATTAAATAATTTGAATATTGTATGTTAAAATGGGCCACATACTGTAGGTCTGATGTCAACAATGCCAAATGTCACTGGTTCTTGTGTGTCTCCACCAATCACATGTGCATATAACACAAATAAAGGAGAGGAAGATTTTCAGTAAACAAATTACATTTTGGTCTCTTTCCCACACGGAGCTATCGTATGGCCTCACAAGACTGGAATATAGCACATAAGTTTTATTGTCATTTTAGAGATTGACAGCCCCTGGTAGTCGTTCACCTTCATTACGAGGACGTGATCAGCGTGAACATCCTGCCTAAGATCTCGTGTTTGACAGAAGAAAGAAAATCACGCAGGTTCGGAACGACACAGGGATGAGGATGACGACACAATTTTCACTTTCAGGGGAACAGTCACAATTTGATCCCCACTGCTGCACGGCGGATCACAAGACAACTGTTATTAATTCTATTCATCAGCTCTCTTCAAGCAGTCTCTCACCTTTATCTTTACCTGTCCTTCGTCTGCTTTTTTCTGTCTGTCTGGATGAAACGTCTAGTCTTAAATTCAGAAGATAAGCAATAAAGCAACTTCGTTTGATGTCGTGATACCACCTTGTGTATGATGTTAATAAAAATTTGTGAGATATATCAAAGATAATGAACAATTAAAAGACTCTTTGGAGAGCAAAAAAACATTGAAACCTTGCAAGGATAACTGATAAAAGCAGTGAAATGCGATGCCTGGAATCATTGAAGGAGACAAATCTAATCTGAAACACTCAAATGCCCTCTAGACCCGTTAACCTTCATTCACAGGTGCCGCTGCTGCCCAGAACCAATAAATGATTTGATAAATTCAGCCATTAAGCTTGTCATCTAGGTTTTACCTGCATATGATAGTAAAGGGTCTAGACCTTTCCCATTATATAAACAAAAGTAGAAATGGAGAGAGAGAGAGAAAGAGAACACAGCAGAGGGGAAGAGAGAAAGACACATTGATATTATTGGCTCTGACGCTCCCTTTTGTCTAGTCACATGAAACCATAAGAACGACATAACACCTGAGGAAAAAGATGCAATAGCAACCAATTATACGGCAGTGCCAGAGCCTGGAAAACGCTCCTGCTGCTCGACTGCACAGAGTCATGACAGCTTCGAGTTTTGTCCTGTAGGCATGAGAACTGGAGCAGAGCTTTCCTCTTCAATCTCACACAACATGTGGGTACGTTCACAAGATCCATCACATGCGGACATATCTATAGTCTAATGATAAGGAGGCCACAGAAGGAGGATTCCCACACAGAAAGTGACTTCAGTTTTCACTGTGACAAACCATTTACGAAGAGCCTGTGTGGACGTTTCCAAAATGGGTTTTTTATAGGCAGTAGCTGTGGCTGCTTGCATTCAGTGCAGCACTTCCTAGAAAATATTTACACTCAGTCACTTCATGCAGATCAGATTATGATCTGATTATGAAAATATCAAGTGTAAATATTCGAGAAGCATTCAAATCTCTTTCAGGTTAACTATTGGACAAAAATAAAGCAATTTAGCATGTTAAAGGTAACATTTTCTTACTGAACTGTGTGTATAAGTTAAAGTCTCACTCTTTTATCATTAAACAAAAAACAAATTAAACAAATGTTTGGGGTCAGTAAGGTTTTTTTTTTACATTTAATTGAATTTAATTTAATGAATGAAATGAATATTTTGAAATCAGCAAAGGATTCTTAAAAAAGAATTCAAAAAATAAAAAATTAAAATTTCCACACAGATATTAAGCGGCGCAACTGTTTTCAGTAGTTAATGACAAATGATAAGAAGAAAAGTTTCTTGAGCAGTAAATCAACTTCTTAGAATGATTTTTGGAGGATCATATGACACTGACGCCTGGAGTAATGGCTGCTGAAAATTCAGCTTTTCATCACATAAATTAGTGCTGCATTAGCTCATTGTAATAAAGCAGATTTGAGTGAGTTGAGTGAAAGTACAGTATGCAGTATTCAATCAATTTGGGTAAATAATGCAGACCCTTAATCTTTATTTAAAAAAATATAGTTCAAATGTCACATGATAGACACTGATATTCATTTAAGCATAATTAAACCAGATTAACACATTTAAACCAGTAAACATAATGTAACGCAACAGCAAAACAGCTCATTGCCTCCAATACCAGAGCAAATAATAACACAGAAATCATGTTGGTAAATATTTGCAATTCAATCAGTTCTGTAAAATTACACGCAATATGTTTAGGCCCCGGGCCCCTCCGACAAGTTATTTGAGAAAGAATAATGAACACAGAGTATGCAGTCCATATGCACTCTCTCTCAGTAAGAGGAGGCATTACTTATCTTCAGTGTTCCTGGCGTTATGGTCTGCTCAATGGCTATATGCCTCATTGCACTTGGTCAGCGTCGATGAGAACAAGCAATTAAAGATACAGCAGTGATACGGATGTTATGGCCACAGCGCACTGAACGCCCACTCTCCACCCGAACCTGATGAGACAAAGCGGCAGGCAGAGGAACACAGAGATGAGTCATAATTGCTGGATATGCCTGGTCCAGCATCAGGATCAAGAACTGAAGCCTCAACAACATTTATTCCTTAGACAGTATGTTCACTTACAGACTTCTGGATGTATCGATCTGCGCAGCTGCTTTAGCTTTGAGAGTTTGAAGTTAGGCGGACTATCAGTAGTTACAGAGTCTCATCTACATTGCAGCTCATTCTAAAAATGAAATTGGTGATATCACCAAAACGGTTGCATTAGTAATGATAGTTAATGCATTAACTAACACAATATGCAAGACATTTGCTATGATGGTTATTAATCCATGTTTTTGTTAGTTAAAAAAATAATAAAACACAGGTAAAATACATAATATTAACAGATACCACTTTTGACAATAATGTAATTCTAAATGTTGAAATTAAAGCATATAATCTAAATGCTTTAGAAATATTTTTCATTATTAGTTAATTCTAACTAATGTAGTTAGCTAATGTTAACAAATTAAACCTTATTGTAAAGTGTTATTATAGTAAAATATTATCACAATTTGAAATAGCAGTTTTCTATTTTAGAATTTGTTAAATGCAATTTATTCCTGTGAATTTCAACAGCCATTACTCCAGTCTTCAGTGTCACATGACCCTTCAGAAATCATTCTTATATTCTGATTTGGTGCTCACTGAACATTTCTTCTTATTATAAACGTAACTTGAAAACAGCTGTTTTGATTGATATTTTTGTGGAAACTGAGATACATTTTGTTCAGGATTTTTGATGAATAGAAAGTTCAAAAGAACAGCATTTATTTGAAACAGAAATATTTTATAACACAAAGGACACTGTTATCTGTCTCTTATACGTTTACAAATTTCACAAACAACTATAAAAATATAGTTTCAGAAAACTTAAAGGAAGTGTAAAGTAGATGCCTCTAATAGCTGAAATTTTATAATAGCATACAAATAATGAGAACAATCCAGTGCAACAACTGAAACTATAATTAAAAAAACAACAACAACAACATTAATGTGATAAAGACTTCTGGGAGGCCAGACCCCCTGCTGCAAGTTATCCTTCAAATTAGTCATCACCAGCATTATCAACAAAAACAACAACTTTAAATGCATTTTGAGTATGTTGCTAAATCAGGCCGACTCAATTAAAGCACCAACTCCAGTGGTTGGGAAAGTGGGTCAATTTGAGGAACGGTCTCTACAAGATTGGAACTGTCGCAAGCTCTCCACCGCCAAAATAACAATTAATTTATCCATTGGCAGCCAGAAACCTGCTGAGCTGAATACTAATGCAGCCCACAGAGGGATGGCACACGAAGGCACAGACCCAGACTTCCCAGGGCATCAGTATCACAGTACTGCTGGAGCCAACAGCCATTTATACTGAGCTGCATTCACTGTGCAGGTGTGTGTTTGATTGCAGAATCTAAAGGCGGATTCTCCTCAGAGATTTAAAGTAGAGCATCTCTTATTCAAAACCTGTTCTTTAATCGGGTCCCTGCACCTGCGCCCAGCGTGGCTTCTTCTGCAAGTCATCAAGCACAAACTCAGGAAAGTACCACAACTTATAGGACTAATTATAAATAAATCTTTACTGGCAAACTTACAGCTGGGGACCAGCTTTGTAGTGTTTGGCAATGCAATAAAGGTTTCCAGCAGCTGCTGAGACAGCTATGTACTTCTCAACTGTATCAAGTGTTTATTACTTGTTATTTGATACTGTTAATCGTCAATGAAATTACTGCCAAAAATATTAATTAACAATGAAGGCTCATGAACAGTGTGTTGATTCATTACAGGAATAGTTAATTGGAAGAGATTTGGAGAAATGTAGCATTACATCACTTGCTCACCAGTGTATCCTCTGCAGTGAATGGGTGCCGTCAGAATGAGAGTCCAAACAGCAGATAAAAACTTCACAATGATTCCAGTCCACCGATCCTCTCACATCAAAATCCACCAACATTATCTAGAACTGTTTTGGACTGTTTCCGCTTTTAAACAGTACTTGATTAATAAATATTTCTTTCCTGATTCACACAAGATGATTTTTTCACTGTACAAAGCCATATTACGGATAGAGGACTCAAACACATCTTAACGATGGATTTGTTTATTACAAACACTCGACTTTTCACTTCACACATTGATGGACTGGAGTCGTGTGGGTTGTTGTGATGTTTTTATCAGCTGTTTGGACTCTCATTCTGACGGCACCCATTCACTGCAGAGGATACATTGGTGAGTATTGAGACATTTCTCCAAATCTGTTCCAATGAAGAAACAAAACTCATCAACATGACCTGATGGTGAGTGCATTTTCGGTGAGTGCATTACATTGAAATATTTTTAATTTAATTTGTTCTGTAATTGAATGTTTTATTTGTAATTAAAATAAAAACTATTTATTTTATCATTAATTGTCATTACCATTTCATACTTATGAAAATATGAGTAAAAAAATAAACAAAATATCTCTTTAAAGGAGATTAGGTTTTCATGAGAGTCTTCATGTTTTTTGTTGATTCATGTTTAATCAAGATGCTGCACAATGTTTGAATACTTTGTTACATTTTTTTCTTGTCAACTAAAATGTTCCTAAATGTTAACTAAAATTCTATGCCAATAAATATAACATGCCAAAATATTAAATAAATTTAAAATAAAAATAACAAAAGACAAAAATTTGGATTAAAGGTACGATTTTTTAAATATCCAAAAACCACGAATGTTATGTATTTGTCGACTTATACTTACATCATGCCATTAAAGTTTTTAAATATACTTTTTTAAATTGCAATAATAATAATAATAAAGTTTATTTTATGTAGCGCCTGTCTGCAAACTCAAGGTCGATTTACAATATCAAAACAGATAAAAACATTGAGAAAAAAAAAAATAATAAAAAATACTGATTGATAGCTGACATCTTCACCATTGCATAAAAATGCAATCAATATACAGTACGTTCATTTTTGGGGCCCAGGGGCTAAAGATTCCCTCTGTCCATTAACTAGTGTAGCTCTTCCAATTGCTCCTGCTGAGGTCTGATCATGGCCAGAAGAGCCGAGGACAGCAGGAGGCAAAAAGGTGCTTATTATCCTCATGCCTAATTATGTCTTGCTCTTTGCTGAGCTGAACACTCACAGCCTTGGAAAAGCTGAGTCCTCTGTAAGTGATCACTGTAATTCTGAGGTCAATACAGCGCTCTGTGCAAACACAGGGGTGTTTACAGAGTTGCAACAATTATAGATCACAAGACCCACCGGTTGTGTGCTATCAAGGATTTTCTCATAGATATGTTTGTACAGTATGTGACTAGACTTTAAATTGTACCTTGCCAAGCTACATGCTAATCGTAATTTACAGTCAAGCTTCAAACTTTTAAAAACTACATTGACACTGGCTACTAGGCAACATATATTCAGTTCATGTAAATTGGTTCATTTACATGAACTGTTTGAACAAAGCAACTCACTGAAGTGAATTTTCAATGCTGCATGCTGCACTATAAGAGAAAGAACACTTTAAGGCAGGTTGATTGAAAATGTTCTCAGGCAAGGTTATATGTGCAATATTATTGAAAATCTAAAAAAGACAATTCTTCTCCGTTTATTATTTTACTACTTTATGAGCATGTCTTATTAAAATGATAAAAAAAAAATATAGAAATATTTAGTTAATCTCAATTCCACTGTCAGTGGAATAAACAGTTCAAACTATAATGAACTATAATGAACACTGTCTCTGCGGTCCAAATTAAAGCTTCACTACCATTTAAAAGTATTATTATTTTGAGAAATTAATTCTTTCATTTAGCAAGGACGCATTAAATTAATCAGACATTTAGAATGCTACAAAAGTTTTTCATTTCAAACAAATGTAGTTCTTTTAACTTACTATTCATCAATGAATCCTGCAAAAAATAAAAAGATAACATTTCCAAAAAATATTAGGCAACACTGTTTTCACTGTTAGCATTTTAGAATGATTTCTGAAGACTGGAATAATGATGCTGAAAATTCTGCTTTACCATCACATGAATAAAATACATTTTAAAATAGAAAATACTTCTTTTAAGTTGTGATAACATTTCACAATGTTACTATTTTTGCTTTATTTTTTAAGCAAAAAATGCTGCCTTGGTGACATTCCAAAACATAAAAAACGAGGCATTTAGAGGTTTTCCATCCTTTTTATGAAAAGCTTTATGATTGCTCAATCATTTGAACCAAACCGAAAGGAAATGAAAACACTTTTCCATAAAATGTTTCTCAAGAGCAATGTTCCTCTCTGATTCTGTCCCACATCTTTCATTGTAATTGCTAGCATTTTAGCTGAATGCAAATAGGACATGTCCCTGAATCATAGTTGGTTATGATAAAGTGGCAAGTGATAAAAGTGGTCTCTTGAGTTACTGTTGCAATCAGCTACCAACGAGTGAAAGAACCTGTTGCTTAATTGCTTTCCAGTGTAATGGAAGCGAGCATCTTTGTTATTTACTACAGACGGTTACAGGTATTATTCAAGACTAATGAGACAAAGGGGCTTCACATCGCAGTATTCAAGACGCTCCTGTAGGCTGTTGTATGAACAAGATGATTCGAGAGTCACATCTGTTACAGTAGTAAATTCTGCTGCCAAACACTGACTGAGGGAATGTAGCCTGTCAAAACTAAACTCACCATCTTTTCTTCCGGTCAATCACTTCATCCATTTCATAAACATCTTTTTTCTCTTGTTTGACTGGAGGAAGCACAAGCAACGAATCCATCATGACATCTGTCATTGTCCGTAGCAATACTCTGGCTCTCTCCAGTCAAGACCTATCAGTAAAGCAGAACATGATAAGGAGTCTGATAACACAGTCACAGTAATGAGACAGCGCTGATATGACCACAACCCCAACTAGAATTACAAAACAATGGATTCTTGGCTATATTGAAGCTCTCTGATCCTTGCAGCAGTGGGGTGTATGAAAGCTTTGTTTTCTGACAAGTGGAAAAGTGAGCACAGTAGGAGGACGTGGGGTACGCGGTTAATACTTGACGGCAAACTGGAACACCATTTAAAAAGTGTAAATGAGAATTAACAAGCACAGCGTGACAGTACAAGCACAGCTATGAACTTGATGTGCTAAAATGCACTGTGAATGTCTGCTTCATACTTAAAGGAATAGGTATCCCAAAAATGCAAATTTGCAGAAAATGGAGTCACCCTCATGCCAACCATTTTCTTCATTGAAAAATATTTGAAGGAATTTAGCATTACATCACTTGCCCAATATTGGATCTTCTGCAGTGAATGGGTGCCGTCAGAATGAGAGTCCAAACAGCTGATAAAAACATAACTATAATCCACAAGTAATCCACACTTAACATCTTGTGAAGTGAAAATCTGCATGTTCGTGTTTTTATGGGGTGTTTTATTTTGGCCAGAAGTGACGGTTTAAAGTTAAGACTCCTTAATGATGGATTTGTTTCTTACAAGCATGCAGCTTTTGACTTCACCAGATGTTAATTAATGGACTGAAGTCATGTAGATTACATGTGGATTATTGTGATGTTTTTATCAGCTGTTTAGACTATTATTCTGAGTCTGACGGCACCCATTCACTGCAGCGGATCCCATTGGTGAGCACGTCATGTAATGCTAAGTTTCTCCAAACCTCACACACAAACCTTGAACTTTCATTGTAACAGTGTAACAAAAAGTACTAGTAATCCATCACTAAGACAAACGGCTGTTTGTAGAAACAAATACATTATCTGATTAAATCAGTGCTTGTATTGTGAAGAGCACTCCATCTTCAGAGTGGTACAATGTGTGCAATTCAATTGGCAAGATTATTAAATCCATCTTTTGAGTTTGGATTATCTTTAACGGGGAAAAAACAACATTCTTACATCCATGTCATGGAAAAGTCGATAAGTTTAATGAACGTCTCGGTTTGCTTCAGCGATAACAACAGAACAATGGAGAAGGCTGAGTCTCTGTGCCTCAGTGTTTTCTGCTATTGATCTTATACCGTTGCCTTTTACTCAGCTCACTAACTTCTGTGCTGTGAGAAATCAGCCAATTTTTGGTGAACAGGCACCACAAAACAGGTCGATTAATAACTGTAATCATAAAACACCAGGGCTTTTCAGAAAACAATGAAAAATGTAATGTGTCAGTGCAGTGCAGTTCTTTCAAACCTACACGAAGTGAAAGAATGAACTAGTGACAGACCCATCAGAATTATATAAAGCATACAAAGCAAATAAAATAAAACATCCAGATATATGTAGAGTGTGAACACCGTAAATGGCTTTAATTTTTTTGCACAGGATCGTACATATTACCAAAACAATATTTTACCTAAAATAACATTTGAACAATGTGTATAGACCTAAGTACCTAATCTTTATGAAATATGACTTGAATGCAACACAGATCACAAATATCAGAGTGTACAGTCAGAATTGAATTAAGAATTCTAATTCAATCCTCAATTACTTATGTAGCAAACAGAATGTAGAATTGTTTTAGAATGTAGATTTTAGTTTAAAGGAAGTGTAGTTTTTAATAATACATTTGTACATTCTTTTGAACTATTTCCAGTATGATTTACCCATAAACGCACAACATATGAATACATTTCCATATGTATTTTAACATCAAAATACAAACATATGAACATATATATCAACATATGAATACATTTACATTCTTTTTGACGGAAATGACCCACATTTCATTATATTTAATTAATTGACTTCTATTTTATAGATGACAGTGAAGTGCGTGTTTTAAAGGAAAACGGGAAATATTCACTAATATTAAATATTCATAATTTGATATTAAAATTTATCAAGAAAAAAGGCATTTTGTGGTGCTGTAATATATATATATATATATATATATATACATACACACACACACACACACACACACACACATGATTCCAGCACATTAATTAAAAGTAAAGCAATTCTTAAATATATGAATTGCTTTACTATATAATATATAATACTATAATATAATCTATAATATATAACGTATAATAATATGAAGTTGCACTACAGGCAGATCTTAAGTACATAAATTGATCCATATAGTTGTTGACAGATAACGTCTGTGAGTGAGTAAGTGTGTGTGTGTGTGTGTGTGTGTGTGTGTGTGTGTGTATCTGCTTCATTGTTATTTTACAGTGTTTTCCTGTGCTGCCAAGAGCAGCTCTTCATAATAAAGAAGTTGATCTACTTCAAAGCAATCACCGGGCCTCTCCACCAGCTGGATCAGAGCCTGTCTGATGTTCTCCTCGCTCTCCTGTCTCTGTCGGGCCTGTTTCAGATAGTCATAGACCTTCAGGAACACCTCATCTCCTAGCTTCCGACACACAGACCTAAAATACCAAATTTAAATGATAGTTAAAATAATTCAGTTCACATTTATGAAGGACTTGCAAAAGTCTCAAAACTTAAATGCAAGCAGATTTCTGGAGTTCCTGTTCTACATGTATCCTACAGCATTCAGTCTCTCAACACTGTGGGACAAGTAGATGCATCCAAGCAGGACCTCTTGCAAAAAACACCCCCTGACAGGTGTTGGTTTTGTGAGCAGGCACCGTGAATCACGTCCTCGTCTCAATGTCAGTGTGATCACCTTTGGACCCCTCAGTAAGAGCAGAACAGCCCATCACACACACACACACACACACACACACACACACACACACACAATACATAAGGTGAAATACATCCACAACTGACATTTTCCTTCAAACAGAGTTAAAAATAAGTAATGCCTTTGTGAATATATCCATTTAATGCGAGACAGTGAGATATCTGAATGATTTATGAGTTGATGTAAGTGTTGACCAAGATGGAAAATTCCATTTCTTTTTCAAAAATTGATAGTCTAGAGATCGGAGAGACAGTACAGTAGTAATGGTCCAACCGAACTCAGCAGTGAAGGTCTGATAACAGAAGAAAAGGTAATTAATTCCATCTTGGTATATCAGGAATTGTCATCCTTATGAGGGATAGAGCCATAGAAATCAGATTTCCTCTTGTCTAGGGAACTAAATTGATTTGGACTTTTCAAGACAGGGCACTTCATTGTTCTGGACAATATAACATTTGTGACTCAAAGTGTGAAAAGCTGAGAGTGAATGACGGATTGCTGACTGCAGTAGCTTAGAGGTTTCTGCTGCGATATCATCTGAGACGGTTCAAACTTGCAAGGTTTGGGTTTGTTTCACTCAGTAGCCTAAAGTCAAAGTAATGCCATCAGGTAGGATGTAGAAAGAACAAGGAATGAAAGAGACAGCTGGAAGAGATGAACAATATCACCCTTAAAAAGCCAATTAAAAGAAACACAAGGGGTCCAGATGATGTAGTGTCTTTCTTTTTGTGTCAGTTCATCTGTAGTTCAGAACTACAGGAACAACATCTTTAGTTCATGAGGCTTTGTACTAATTCGACTATAATTTTAAATAATTATTATATGGTATCACTTTTGATTCTTGTCCCTTTGCGAAATCAAGTACCTTACAAATCATCTCAATATACTGTCTTGGTTTTATTGCTAAAACTCACAAAAGCAGAGTCTTCTGACAGTATAAAGAACTGTGACGTGATCTCACTTTTTAAACACCACCACCACAAAAAAATGAATAAATAAAAAGCTCTCAAACTCTTTTAACAAGTACAATGATCTGTATGATTCAGCTGTGCATAATAAATGACTAACGTGGTTGTTTTTTGAGACAAGCATGCAAGGGCATAACATATAAAATTATGATAGCATGAAAGGTTTAGTTTGACTAAATGGATGAACCCACTGTAGCCTTGAAAGTTTGGTATGTACACTGAAAAAATAGCAATTTTCTCACACAGAAATTGCTAGTAAACTTCATAAACAATTACAAAGAAAGGCCAAGTAATTCACTGAATTAAGCATGAAATTAAAATAAAAAATAAAATAAATTAAATATATATTTTTTGCATTTTCCTGTAAAACATTCTCCAATAATACTTTTTTATTTGCAATTTTGAAAATTCAACTAAACTTACATACACTATTTATATTCAGTGGGATTAAAAAGTCTAAAACCACACTGAAAACATGAGATTCAAATCAAATTTGAAAAAATACAGGCAGAAACTGAAATCAGCTAAACCTGTATTAAGGACTGCAAAAAGATGGACTAATGAAGCAGAGAGGGATTTACAAGCCTGTTTCTCTCTCACTGATTGGACTGTTTTTGAAGCTGCTGCCACCGATCTGGACGAGCTCACAGAGACTGTAACATCTTATATCAGTTTCTGTGAGGATATGTGCATTCCTACCAGGACTCATTTAACTTACAACAACGACAAACCATGGTTCACTGCAAAACTTAGCCAGCTCCGTCAGGCCAAAGAAGATGCTCGCAGGAATGGGGACAGAGTCCAAACAGGCCAAATACACACTGGAAAAGGAGATCAGAGTGGCCAAGAGGAATTATTCCGAAAAGCTACGGATTCAGTTCTCTTCTAGTGACATGGCTTCAGTGTGGAAAGGTCTGAAAGACATCACCAATTACAAGACACCATCCCCCAGCACTGTGGAGAATCAACAACTGGCAGATGATCTGAACGAGTTCTATTGCAGGTTTGAAAAAACACCATTCACACCTCCTGCAACCCCCCTCTCCCCCACACCTGCAATTCAGTTCAGTGAAGATGACATGCGCCAAGTCTTCAGAAAGACCAAGAGAAGAAAGGCTCCAGGCCCAGATGGTGTGACACCAGTCTGTCTGAAAAATTGCGCTGACCAGCTGACCCCCATCTTCACACAGATCTTCAACAGATCACTGGAGCTGTGTGAAGTCCCTCATGCTTCAAACGCTCCACCATCATCCCCGTCCCAAAGAAACCCCAAATTACTGGACTTAATGACTACAGACCTGTAGCTCTAATGTCTGTGGCCATGAAATAATTTGAAAGACTGGTTTTGGCTTATTTGAAGGACATCACTGGACCCTTACTGGACCCCCTGCAGTTTGCCTACAGAGCAAACAGGTCTGTGGATGATGCAGTCAACATGGGACTGCACTACATCCTGCAACATCTAGACAGACCAGGGACTTATGTGAGGATCCTGTTTGTAGACTTCAGCTCTGCTTTTAACACCATCATCCCATCACTCCTTCAGCCCAAATTAACTCAGTTCTCCGTGCCCACCTCTGTCTGTCAGTGGATCACCAGCTTCCTGACAGACAGGCAGCAGCTAGTGAGGCTGGGAAAATTCTCATCCAGCACCCGCACCATCAGCACTGGTGACCCTCAGGGCTGTGTTCTCTCCCCACTACACTTCTCCCTGCACACCAATGACTGTGAAAGGAGTGAAAGTATTTCCTTTATGAAATTAATTCCTCATGAGGCCAAAACTCAGGAACTCTCGCAGCACACATGACATGCAATTAAACAATAGATGTTCTAATCTGACAGGAAGATCTGGGAGAAAGACCATATGCTCATCTGTCCCTTGACCCATCCTTAGGCTCCCTCCTTCCCCCCTGGGCATTACATAGAAGTGTCAAGAACTCAAGTTGCCAGACTTACAAACTGAATTTATTATATCTTAAGAATTAATGATCTTAACCCTTTCATGTTTGGTATCAATTTATAGGTCTGAAATATTGAAAACTTGAGTGAATTCTGTACCTCTGTTGTGGGCGGTCTCCTTTCAAAATCTGATAAACATTGCTCTACACCAGGTGTGACCATTTGGGGCACGAGAACAGGTCCTACTGAGGTTTCTCATCCCCCATACACAGATGTAATCTGTGGGGGGCCGAGAATAAATGTTTATGGCCCTTTTGTTCTTGTAGTATTTAAGGGAAAGTTGCAAATCAGTCATGGCGATTCTGTAGCCAGATCAGCCCGTAGTGTGGTGTGTATTTCATATGCTCCATTCTATGTATTTTCTTGAAGTCAGGTATACATTTTTACTCTTAGATTCATCTTTGAACAACTGATGTTATGTATTTCCTTATTTTTGAATTGGCTTCTTATTGTTTTATTATGTAATTGGCACAACACGTTTACCTGACTAATAATAAATTGTTATATTTGATTTAATCTGATCTCTTCTGAAATCATTTTTTCAAGTAGATTAATGTGTAGTGGTATTTCCACAAATCTGCATTCAGGACAGATCACGCCAAAGCACTAATGGATGAACCATGGGGAGCATCATGAGGGAGACTTTGGATTTCTGACTGTCACTGGCTTAACACGGTGTAGCTCTCATGGTTATAGGAAAAAATAAGCTTTTTGTTATGAGTATGCAGGCGCAGCTCACGTAAAGGTATTATAACCACTCTGCACCCTCTGAGTAAGTTCGGAACTGATGAGTTTGTGTCCATGGATTCACTAAAAAATCAGCTGAAGTGTAATTCCTATGCGATACCTGGTCCCTAATGAACGAATAATTGAAAGTATGGGATTTTCAGAATAATCAAATATTTAAATTGATATACAATCGATATCTGTGATAAGTTTTTAATTAAGAATATTGCCTAAATTTAACGATCACTTGAAATTGGAGTCAGATCAAGCACGGAGCTAGACTAAAATTGAAACTTAATCCAGATAAATTCAGAGGTTTAAGTATAAGACCGAACATGCATTAAACCTTCGACCATGCCGCTGGATTCTGCTGTTTGGACTAGCAGGTGGATCCTTACAACTGCATCTCTAAAGACCCCTCTGTCAAGCTCCTAAAGTTTGCAGACGACACCACACTCATCAGCCTCATCCAGGACGGTGACGAGTCTGCTTACAGACAGGAGGTTAAAGAGCTGGCTATCTGGTGCAGTCTCAACAACCTGGAGCTGAACACGCTCAAAACAGTGGAGATGATAGTGGACTTCAGGAGAAACCCCCTGCTCTCCTGTGGCTGCAGTGGACTCATTCAGATTCCTGGGCACCACAATCTCCATGGGACCTGAAGTGGGACAATCACATTGAGTCCATTGTGAAAAAGACCCAGCAGAGGTTGTACTTCCTTCGCCAGCTGAGGAAGTTCAACCTTCCACAGGAGCTGCTGAAACAGTTCTACTCCGCCATCATTGAATCCATCCTCTGCACTTCAATAACTGTCTGGTTCAGCTCAGCTACCAAATCTGACCTCAGAAGACTACAGAGGGTAGTCCGGACTGCAGAGTGAATCATTGGTACAACCCTCCCCATTCTCCAAGAACTGTACTCATCCAGAGTGAGCAAAAGGGCTAAGAAAATCAATCTGGACCCCTCACATCCAGCACACTCCCTCTTCGAACTGTTGCCGTCTGGTCGACGCTACAGAGCTCTGAGCACCAGAACAGCCAGGCACAGGAACAGTTTCTTCCCTCAGGCAATCCATCTCATGAATACTTGACAATAAACGTGGAACACACAACACTATAATACATTATTTATTTAACACATACTTATTTACATTTCAAATTTGCACATATCATAACTGTACATACATAATTGTCTGTATTATATATTGTGATTTTTGCTATTTTGTACATTGTCTGTTTTGTATATTTGTATATTATTCTTTTTATTATCTGTGTCTTGTCTTGTCGCTGTCATTCTGTTGCACTGTGGAGATTCTGTCACTAAAACACATTCCTCATGTGTGTGTAAACATACCTGGCAATAAAGCTCATTCTGATTCTGATTCTGATTCTGAAATTTAAATATGGAAATAAAAACTTTAAATTTTAAAATGTACATAAAAAATGTACAGGGATGCACAAAATACTTTTCACTCACATATTTATGCTGACAATATCATTTATAATGAAATGTATTAAAATAGAAGCTATTCCGTAGTCGTCTCAGACTTTTGGACCCCACTATATCTTTTTAAACAAGAAACAGCACCTACCACTCTAGGAGATGAATACGGGAACATAACAATTTTGGTTATGTTTGGGCTTGACGGGCTCAAATCAACATCCTTTATGAAAACAAGTCAACTCAAACTGTGTAATGCCTGCTGTACTTTCCAAATAAAAAGTATGAATGTTTCTCCTCATGCCTAAGAGAAGAAAAAATGAACCCTCAATGAAAACTGTGACTTTCAATTTTCATTTTTTATCTGTATCACAACACACAGTCATTTTCTATGACAGATAAAAATATTTTAATGGAAAAGACACCCCCTGTTGACAGTGTTATTGATGGTTTGAGAGTATTTTTATTTTTTTTTGCCCAAAGTTCTGTTTTCACCTTAACTTGGCAGTCAAGGGCACGAGTGATATTATAAAAATACATTTTTAAAATATCTGCTGAATATTTGCTGAACTGTGCAATTCAGCAAAACAGGACAGAAAGGGCATCATTACAGAAATTAAAAGATAGTCAGTACTTATGAATTGATTATTCAAGAATGACTAGGAGAAAGATGATTGAATATTAAAGAAACAGAATGCAATGTCTAATACAAGATCACAATGCAGTGCAGAGGTGACAGATGAGATCAGGAGCAGGTAGATGGGGTGAACGTGTTAAATATAAGGAGAGGGGGTGTTGAGAGGCATGTATCATTGAATAAGTGGAAAATGGCCAAAATGACGCTTGTGCGTCATTCTGATACATTTTTGCGGTTTGCGGCTGTTAGTTCATATTTGCATATCTCTTGATGACAAGATCTCAGAAAGCCACTATGAAATATAGGACCAGTTATTCAGGAGAGAATCACAATGACCAGATCAAAATGAAATCTGTACACTTTATGTTTTCACATTTTCTGTATTGATTGTGGTGGGAAATTATGTTCTAATTCATCGCAAACCTCGCTGATGCTTTTGTGCCTTAATTAGAGCAAATTCTCACATCCACCATCCAGTGGCCTTCCAGTCTTCCCAGCTGAATGAAAGTCTTTAGAGAGGAACAACGTCCAATTAATGTCATTGCTGCTGATTCCGGGTGGGCCTGGTTATGACATAAATCATCTGTGCCACCTTTCTTCTGAGTCAGACTTGTAAAAAGACACAAATCTAGACCACTGCAGTCATTACAGAGAGAAAGTGACATGGAATTATAGAAAAACTGAGCTAATTAGCATGTGAATAGTAGATTTAGTGATGATGAGCTGATAGAGTGTGGATTATTTCATTATTTCAGTTAGAATCTAGATTGGATTTCCGAGACCATTTGAAAAAATGGATGCCATTTCTGTCCCTCATATACAAATGTGTTAATGACAGTGCTGTTATTGCTAACTAAACCAATGAAAAAATAATTTGTGTTAATTGAAATGATCTATCTATCTATCTATCTATCTATCTATCCTAAAACAACACGGTAAATGACTATTTTAAAACATTTTGAAACATCCATAAAAATCCAGTAACTTCATTTTATTTCTGTAATGTTGACATATTAACCCTTAACATCTTTCTTTTTAAAGTAATAAAAAATCCATAAATCTTCATGACACGTCTCTTATCACATCTGTTAGATATGTTTGTCAAAAGGAGGTGATAAAAGGTCAATACTTTTACAATGATTTTATACAGTAAACAGCTGATAAAAACGAAACATTTATGATTTTTAGAAATATTAGCATTAAATTATTTTTCTATGAAGCACTTTCTTATAATCTTGTGCTGAAGCTTTGTATTGCCATGAAACTGTAAAAGCGTTACCTTTTACTGTTACCTTTCTGCTAACACAATTAAACCATATTTGAATAAAAATATATTTTTTGAATAAAAATATACTTTGCCAAACTAATTTATTACACAACCAACCATGCTGTTTTCCAGTAGCATACCTGTTGTCACTATTTCTCATTAGTTCTGTTATTGCTGTCTTAACAAGATATAGCCTAACAGGTCACCGAGAGTGTCGACTGTCAACAGGGAAAGTTATGCCTTGAGGCTGACAGCAGTCATATCTTACAGGTGTCAGGCCTGATGAGCAGCAGACAGCTGCTGATGCTGAGGAACGGCAGGGCTGTGGTGGCATCAGCTCGAGCTTCAGTGAGCTCAATCCTCCAGCCTGCTCAATCCTCTGCAGTAATAGGGACCGGGATATGAGCATGTGCGGTTTGGGATTAAATCGATTGTGCCCCCCCTGCCCACTTCAGCGTGAGGTAATTGCTGTCTCCTTCTTTCCACGCTCCCCTGGAGTTTCACTGTGACTCTGGAAGTTGGAGCACTCCAGCAGGGTGAAATGGAAAGAGCAAATTATTTTATTTTATGAACTGCATGGAATATGCGTATGACTTTAGAGATTTGAAAGTGGCCCATCATGAGAAGGTTATGGCAATGTCATAAACACGGTTTTAATTAATAGTGAACTCTATCGTTCAAAAGTTTGGGGTCTGTAAGATGATCAAAAATAAAAACAGTAAAATTTTACAATATTATTACAATTTAAAATAATTGTTCTATTTGAATATATTTTATTATATACATTTAATATATTTTAAAATGTAATTTATTTCTGTGATGGCAAAGCCTAATTTTTAGCATCGTTACTCTTTAGTGTCTTTAGTGTCACATGATCCCTTAGAAATAATTCTAATATGACAATTTCCTGCTTATGAATCTTTTAAGTTTAACATTTCTGTGGAAATAGTGATACATTGTGATATACGTAACATATATCCACAGTTTTTTTTCTACTACGAATTTATTAATATAAAAATGATAGAAATCTTGCAATTTCTTTATATTTTCCACTATCCATGTTGAAAGTTTCTGTCAAATTGTTAAAACTCTGGGGGGAAAAAAGACCGGACAGCTTAGTGGAAAAAAATGTCTTTGTTTAAATTCATAACTTTTCTTAGAAACAGGTGTCGTGAATCACACAGAATCCACCAAAGAGCAAAAAACTTGTTTATGTATCCAAATAAGAGGATTACATGCCGAGATTCTAGCAATCTTCTTCATTCTTATAAAGTGCAAAAAGATGCCCAGTACGTGTTAAAATAAACAGACGTTTCAGTCACGAAGGACCTTCCTCACTGAGGAAGGTTTCAAGAGTTATTTATTTTTGCTCTTTGGTGGATTCTATTATTGACATGAAATTTTGTTAAAAGTGAATGGCACTTAGCGCAACATCCTCCAACTTTTTTCTTTTTTGAAGTGAATCACTCAAACATCAAAAAAAGTGATGAAGTTAGAGAAAACTATTGCTCTTAAAAACAGTCGTACTGACACAACTGACATAACTAGATGCATTATAAACGTCCTTTCTTATGAAGGACAAAGCTAAGTATGCTAGTCATAAAGTTTAAAAAGAGAGCAATCAGACCTCTGTTATTATGACTCACAAATTTGTCAAGAAGCCAGGAATAAAGACAATTATAACTGAGACCTTTGAGATCACAATGACCAGCCCTCTTCGACGCTGTTGTCTCTAAGTCAATTTCAGACAGTGCTTTCATATAAGAGAGGCGTTCCTGTCTAAGTCGACAAACTTACTGCTAACACACACACATGCCCACTCATATACACGCACATAGTCCATTTCCAGCTGATTAGTGGTGGTAATCAAGGCTGAGCTGCAATCAGCCCCCAACTCCCAGCATGATAAACTCCGCCCGCCCGCCCCTCCACTTCCTGACCAACTCCAGGCTCTTTCCTTTGCAATCACCACTCGCCACCCTTCTATAAAGAGCTCCCAAAACCCTGGGAACCTCCTCAACAACAAAAGCATAATGACTTACAAGCATCTACTGCTCTGGGCCGTTACATCGACAGCTCAGACGTTTCTCAACGGTACCGGTTCTCTGTGCTTGCTCTGATAAAAGAGGGCCGATATCTACCGCAGCTTTGATCAGCTATTTTCAGAGGCTTAATGAGCTGCAGTCAACAAAAGAAGTTTCTACATAGTGATCAACACAAGATGCAATACCATACGTTAACAAGTTGGAGAGAACTCATGTGTCATGCAGAGATGGGCTAGGTGAAGGAGTGTTATAGTCATCAAACAATCACATCAAACAACATCATTTTTTGTTTTCAGATATACCCTTGAGTGCTGTCCTCGAGATATTCCCCAAATGCACATACTGTGTAATGTACTGAAATCTAAAGAGCATAATGAAAGCGTTTTTACTGTCAGAAGGGCTGACTCGAGATGATTCAGTCTTCTCAAAGGAAGAGAATGCTGGTCTTCACATGGGGGTGTGGGTTCAAATCTCACGTCTGACAAGTGGCTTTTAGAGGAAATTTTAAAAACCAAATAAGTTGATACAGGCATGCATCTGTAAGAGGCATTAGCCCAGAATAAGATTAAAAGCATCCGCTGCTTTCAAGGTCAAGATTTTGACATGAAAATTTCCAGAAATTAAATTAATCACACATGAGGTGACAGCCTAATAGTTAGTCTGATGACATTTGGTGTTACTAGTGACCCAGTATCATGTGTCCTTGGACAAGGCAGAATGACCCAGAAGTGTGGCTGATTCTTCAGTGAGGGGCACTTTTGACCAGTGGTATTATTTTTAAACTAAAAGTAAATTGAATTTAAAATTGTTTTCGTTAATGGAAATAACAGTGAAGTAAAACATTCAAATGAAAAACTTAAACTTAATAAAAACTTAAAAGAAGTCCTAACAAATAACAAATTAAAAAAAATAAATAAATGAAAGTTGAAACTGAAAATAAGTTTGTCGAAGTTCGAAAATGACTAAAACTGAAATGTAAAGCAAACAGAAATAACAAAAAATGATAATGAATAAAAATAGAAAAAGCATATAACAAAATTAAAAGGAAAATTTAAAATATACAAAGCTCATTTCAAATATTAAGAAATAGTACAAAATTACTACAGTAACACTGCTTGTGACTAGCAACTCTAGAACTCTAGAAAAAGGAAACGTATCAAGCAATGTACTGTGTTTCACGTGCACAGCAAGTTATCTAGCAGTTCAATTTAATTAAAAAAAATTAATAATTGGAAAAAATAAAAATAAATAAATAAATAAAAAGTTGGTAATCCTTTACATTGACAGTAATGTGCTCTCCTGTCACTTCTTTTTTTCCACCATGACCACATATATTTCTGGAAAATAACAATTTCTCTCTAAAATATTAGCTGTGATGGTAATGGCAGCAGTAAAGGGAACAATTCTTTGTTATAAAAATAACAAATTGTACCCCATCTTTTTTCCCCTTATTTTCTAAGTTCTCATAAAAAAAATGGCTTTTTAGACATTTACTATTGAGGGGAAGTTTACAAATGTTTGGCCAAAATCGTGAAATTCTGGCAAATTTACCTTTCTGCACTCTCAGAAATAAAGGTACAAAAGCTGTCACTGGGGCGGTACCTTTTCAAAAGGTACACTTTTGTACCTATTAGGTTCTAATATGTACACTTTAAGTACTAATATGTACCTTTAAGGTACCAAAATGGACTCTTTAGGTACAAACATGTACCTTTTGAAAAGGTACAGCCCCAGTGACAGCTTTTGTACCTTTATTTCTGAGAGTGTGCACTCTTTTCGTGAATAGTCTTCTGAATGTTCTTTAAAATATTCAAAGAAACTGTTTAAAAATCTAAAAATAAAGCAAAACTTCAAAATCATTCTAGAGGACAGAAAAGTCACCCATATTATTATTTCGCTGAAAGTTCCTTCAGTTGAAAAGTGACTCAACCGAATCGAAACATAAAGACCTTACAAAGTAAGAGAATTTTACTTGTTCAGCACTAGAATCTGCCTGCACCTGCACATACCTGCACATAACTTATTCACTCTGAATGAAAGAAATGGGAGCTGAGTGGAGCTGCATCTGGAAGAACAAGACTGTAGAGTCACCGCACAGCTGACGAGAGGCTGTGTAGGGAAAATGCAGCTGTTGTAAATTGCTACCTGTGCTCTCCTTCTCCCTCCTCCTCATCTTTACGCTCTTATGAGACTTGCAGAGAGGGAGCTGACAGCCTCTAATTCCTGCCCTCACAGGAAGAGCGCTTCTGTTATTAATATCTTCAACCCACACTCAGTATGGGAGCCACAGGCCCGGCCTGCCATCAGGAAAGGTTCTGCAGTCATGCTAAAAGGAAGACAGAGGACTCTACCAAGCTTATACTGGAGAATGGTGAGGTATGAAACAGAATGCAAAGGTATGGTACAATATGGTATGGAATCGAAACATAAAGTTTTGTACATCAGGGCAGAGGTTTTAAAACTGGGGTCCAGAGACCCCCAAGTGGTCTGCAAGACAGTGCTAGGGAGTCAGTGAGAAAATTCAGAAAAAAGATTATAATAATATCAAAAAAAGGTAAATAAGTTAAAATTGATCAATTTTATTCTATCGACAGCCATAGAAACAATGATGCTGTCTAGTTTTGTACACCTGTTGTATAAGTACTCTGATGGACTCTTGGGAAAATATATTTAACATGCATATAAAAAAAGTAAAGTATTTTCCAGATGATATTTATACACTCTCAGAAATAAAGGTACAAAAGCTGTCACTGGGGTGGTACCTTTTCAAAAGGTACAGTTTTGTACCAATTAGGTTCAAATATGTACACTTTAAGTACTAATATGCACCTTTAAGGTACCAAAGTGGACCCTAAGACAAACATGTACCTTTTGAAAAGGTACCGCCCCAGTGACAGCTTTTGTACCTTTATTTCTGAGAGTGTATGGTTATTATTATTTTTTAAATATTTCTCACTGTACAACATAATTTTATCTTTGTCAAAGAAAATACACAACCATTCAAAAGTTTGGTATCGTTAAGATTTTAAAAAAAATGTTTTTAAAAGAAGTCTCTTATGATCACCAAGACTGCATTTATTTGTAGCCTGTAATATTTTGAAATGTTATTACAATTCAAAATAACTGTCATCTTAAAATGTAATTTATTTCTGTGATGAAATGCTGAATTTTCAGCAGCCATTACTCCAGTCTTAGGTGTCACATGATCCTTCAGATTTGGCCTTCAAGAAACATTTCTTAACAATATCAATGTTGAAAACATTTGTGCTGTATACTACAGTTTTTTTTAGGTTTCTTTGATGAATATAAAGTTCAAAAGAACAGCAATTATTTGAAACAGAAATCTTTTGTAACACTGTAAATGTCTTTCCTTTCACGTTTTATCAGTTTAGTGCATCGTTGCTAAAGTATAAATGAAATAAAAAATCAGACTGAACCAAACTTTTGCGGGGAATAATTTGTTGCTCTTGTAGAGATAATACAGACAGTGAAGAGGAGAAGATAATTAGTTCTGTGGAGAGACAGATGAGTAAAAACAACATAAGAAACGAGAAAAGAAGCCATAGAGAAAATGACAGAGATGATGTCCTGAGGAAAAATGGAAAAGCATTGAGCACATTAACCTGAAAAATAGTAAATTAGCTTTATGTATCATAAATGACATTCCAAGCAGAACCTCATATTAAAACGAACCTAGATAAACACACCACAGGGAGGAGCCACCATGATTATTGGGTTACAGCAGGCACAGATATTGATATATACAATATATATATATATATATACAGTGTACAAAAAGAAATATGAATTTTTGTGCTTTCAGACATTTGTTCATGATTGGAAATGCTGTCCAGAGGTCCCTAAATTTAATTTTGAATTCATATAATGCTCATACTATGTTCATATAATGCTTGAATTGAATCACACATGGAACAGTGATATACAAAAAGGAAATTTGTGCCAGAATCTGCTGTTGCAATTCAAAGTAATTTGAAAGAAAATTAAAACAAAAGTAAATGACAAAGCCATTAAAGTGCTAAATGATCATTGCTAAAACAATTAAGAACCAATGCTACAGTCTTGATGTCATTTTTGCATACTAATTAGCATTGATGTGCTTTTTCCCATGTTTGTGGCCTGCTGATACAGCTATTGCACTATTTCTGATAAATCATTAGAGAAGTTCAGTGTCAGGCTCATGCTGGTTTTAGCCGTGAGCCACACATCTGTCTGGCCCTGTGAAGATCAGACTCGGGCTTTAGGGATTGAAGAGAGGCAGGATGCGGGTTTAGAACTTCATGACCAAGAAAAGCAGGCTAAAATACAGAACATTGTCAGACAATATGCTGATTGCAGTGGCAGGTGGATTATATCAGAAGTGACCTACTAGCTGGTCTTTAATGGGCCTGGGAAAGCAAAATATCTGCTTTGAACAGGTCAGCACTTCTTAGTTTTATTTGTTGGGAGACAGACATACAGTATACAGAAACTTTATAAATCAACACAGCTAAAGGATAGAAGGATAGAATCTCTATAAAAAATGCTTCCAAGCATGTAGGTAAATGCAATTATTAGTGAATAAGACCCATTGTGAGGTGCCTGGGGTGTGTTAGAAACTCTTAAAGAGGTGATGGCTGTGAATAAGTCAAGGATGAGACACTCACTCTCTCATGCGCTGTATTCTGCCCTCAGCCATGGAGGTATTGATGCTACTCACTCCCAGAGAACCCAGCTGAGGCTTCTGTTCTTCAGATCCTGAAACACAAAGACAGTGCATATACAATGTCAGATAATAGTTTTGACTGATTTGAATTTATTTGTATTTTGCTTGAAAATGCTTGAAATTTGCAGACTAATATAAATGGCCTCTACACATTATATATACACAGTATATAAATACATAAATAAATAAATTTGTATATTTTAAGCTACTGTTCAAAAGAATTTCTGTTTTAGCAAAAATTGTTTCAGATAAATGCTTTCTTTTAACTTTCTATTCATCAAAAAAAAAAAAAAAAAAGTTTCCACAAGCTGTTTCTTGAGCAGCAAATCAGCATATTGGAATGATTTCTGAAGAAACACAGAATTTTAATCATATTCAAATAGAAAATAATTTGAATTTTTTTTTGTTTAAATAATATTTCACAATATTACCATTTTAATTGATCAAAAAATGCATGAGAGATATCTTCAAAAATCATTTTGTTAACAAAATGTTACCAAACCAAGACTTTGTAACAGTAATGTACAGTGGGGCAAAAAAGTATTTAGTCAGCCACCAATTGTGCAAGTTCTCACACTTAAAAAGATGAGAGAGGCCTGTAATTTTCATCATAGGTATACCTCAACTATGAGAGACAAAATGAGAAAAAAAAATCCAGAAAATCACATTGTAGGATTTTTAAAGAATTTATTTGCAAATTATGGTGGAAAATAAGTATTTGGTCAATAACAAAATTTCATCTCAATACTTTGTTATATACCCTTTGTTGGCAATGACAGAGGTCAAACGTTTTCTGTAAGTCTTCACACACTGTTGCTGGTATTTTGGCCCATTCCTCCATGCAGGTCTCCTCTAGAGCAGTAATGTTTTGGGGCTGTCGCTGGGCAACACGGACTTTCAACTCCCTCCAAAGATTTTCGATGGGGTTGAGATCTGGAGACTGGCTAGGCCACTCCAGGACCTTGAAATGCTTCTTACGAAGCCACTCCTTCGTTGCCCGGGCGGTGTGTTTGGGATCATTGTCATGCTGAAAGACCCAGCCACGTTTCATCTTCAATGCCCTTGCTGATGGAAGGAGGTTTTCACTCAAAATCTCACGATACATGGCCCCATTCATTCTTTTGTTTACACAGATCAGTCGTCCTGGTCCCTTTGCAGAAAAACAGCCCCAAAGCATGCTTCACAGTAGGTATGGTGTTCTTTGGATGCAACTCCTCCAAACACGACAAGTTGAGTTTTTACCAAAAAGTTCTATTTTGGTTTCATCTGATTCGCCCAATCCTCTTCTGGATCATCCAAATGCTCTCTAGCAAGCTTCAGACGGGCCCAGACATGTACTGGCTTAAGCAGGGGGACACGTCTGGCACTGCAGGATTTGAGGCCTTTGTTACTTTGGTCCCAGCTCTCTGCAGGTCATTCACTAGGTCCCCCCGTGTGGTTCTGGGATTTTGCTCACAGTTCTTGTGATCATTTTGACCCCACGGGTGAGATCTTGCGTGGAGCCCCAGATCGAGGGAGATTATCAGTGGTCTTGTATGTCTTCCATTTTCTAATAATTGCTCCCACAGTTGATTTCTTCACACCAAGCTGCTTACCTATTGCAGATTCAGTCTTCCCAGCCTGGTGCAGGTCTACAATTTTATTTCTGGTGTCCTTTGACAACTCTTTGGTCTTGGCCATGGTGGAGTTTGGAGTTGGACTGTTTGAGGTTGTGGACAGGTGTCTTTTATACTGATAACAAGTTCAAACAGATGCCATTAATACAGGTAACGAGTGGAGGACAGAGGAGCCTCTTAAAGAAGAAGTTACAGGTCTGTGAGAGCCAAAAATCTTGCTTGTTTGTAGGTGACCAAATACTTATTTTACCGAGGAATTTACCAATTAATTCTTTAAAAATCCTACAATGTGATTTTCTGGATTTTTTTCCCCTCATTTTGTCTCTCATAGTTGAGGTATACCTATGATGAAAATTACAGGCCTCTCTCATCTTTTTAAGTGGGAGAACTTGCACAATTGGTGGCTGACTAAATACTTTTTTGCCCCACTGTATGTACATATTTAAAAAATTGACTTGGGGTTTCTAACAAGTGAGGGGTCTGAATCTGAAGGAAGTGACCTTACTGATTCAGTTTATCACACAGAGATATACATTACAACTCTATGCCGTCTATGATGCAGAAAAACAAGAGAATAATAAAAAAATGAAATAATAACCAACCAACACAGTACATCTACAACAGTGCAATAAATTAATTTATATGCACATATTTTTCATGTTTATTATGAATGTTTATGAGTTAGTCTCTAATAAAAAGCCAGTTTTATGGCATATTGCAGAGTTTATGATTTCCTTGACATCATACTGTAGCTATTTGAGAATAACAAAGGACAATTGGTACCAAGGGATGATATTTTACATGAATAAACACATAAAGCAAAAGGTTGTTAAAGTTTTAGCTACACTTTTATGTAGGCCAGTGCTGAATGAAGTCAGAGATGTGATAGTGGAGCTCAAGCAGAAAGCTGCATTTCTGAGCTGTCAGCCACAGTGACATGTGCGTTGCGGTTCACCAAGCCAAAGCAGATTGTGTGTGTGTGTGTGTGTTTCACCAGGTGATGAGGGGACACCGAAATCATGTGTCAGAGCACCTTGTGCACTGTGTTGAGTACTGTATGTCAAATATGTGTTTGTGTGTATAATGTCACTGCTGGTCTTTTAGCAGCATAATCATTAGATGAATAACACTCAAAGCATCACTTTCCTGTTACTGTATTTTACTTGTCATTAAAAGCACACATAAATCCATATTTTGAACTGCAGTTTTGTCAGATATTTCGATATGAATGCACCACCTGAAATTAAATCTACTGCTACACACTTTGAGCCAAAAAAAGAGAAAAATTTAATTTTTTTCTATTTATTCTTTCAGGGCTGAGCAAATCTGATACTCATTGTGCTGACAAGGTAGTTGGTGAAAAAAGAAAGAAGATAAGGTTAGAAAAGTGTTTCTTCTCTTACTGATGCCAAAACACCAACCCTGGGCTGATATTACCCATCTAGCATTGTCCTGCTATCATTCATCTTACTCTACAGAGAAGCTGAGTTCAGAAGTGAGGAGTAACATTTTCATTACAGGGCATAGGAGGATTGGTGAATAGTGTATTGTTATTATATATGGCCTGAAATGAGGATTTAGTCATTTGCCTGCCTATTTTTGTGAATAACAGGCCTTGACAAAAGCTATTGAGAAATGAAGATATCAGCATGCATGAACACACTCACAAATAAATGCTAAATCAAGCTGATATACTGTATACAAACACTCAGAAATGTATGAAAGCCATTGCATTAGATAACAATAATAAAAGCATTTAAAGAAATGCACAAGCACACTTTTCAAACCAAACATTTCACAAAAGGTTTTAAATGACACAAATAAATAATAAAATAAAATAAAATAAAATAAAATAAAATAAAATAAAATAAAATAAAATAAAATAAAATAAAATAAAATAAAATAAAATTAAATTAAATTTATAGCACATTTTCATGGGTAATTCCAAGCGCTTTACAGAAAATAAATAAATAAATCCGTTCAAATGAAACAAGATTCTACATTAAAATGAATATGAGGTAAAGAAAATAAAATAAAATAGTATGGGTTAATAAATTTGAACATTCATTGTGATATTTGTCTAGATAGAATGTGGTACTTTTTAGGAGGGAAAAATAGTCAGGGATTGATGTGGTCCAAAATGGCAGTTTATATAAAGTATTTGAAACCTAAGAAGGTAAAATAAACCAGGAAAGAAACTAAGCGCTAGACATAAATACTCCAGTTCTATCGATGAGGAAATGCACAGAACTTATCAGATGTGGTCAGAGCCTGTAAATAGCCTCATATTAATTACCTAATCAAGGCACATGGCTTCAAGTGGCAGACAAACAGGCTTCCTGACATTCTCACCTCCGAGTCATCAGGACCAAGTAAAAAATCCTCAGTATCACACACTGAGAGGGGTGACACAGGCAAATGGGTCATTCTGTGTGTATGGAGCTAAATGAAAGTGCATGTCTTTAGAAGAATGTATAATTTTTATAGGCCTGTGACCTTCAGTTTTTGTCTGCTCGCTGACCTCTCGTGTAATTGGCCAGTCACTATTGGAAAAAAATGCTATACATCTCACAATGGTAATGGAGTGTACCTGCCAGTGGGGTTGTATTGGTACATAGGCCAATCCAAAAAAAGAAAAACCCACGAGCCAAAAAAAAAACAAACAGATTTGATGGATAAATCTTTGTTTTATGCATTTTCCTGTGTGGAATGATAGTGAAGTAAGATCATATAAATACTCACCAACCGAGTCACCATTCAGAACATCCTCCATGTGTCTGATCATGGCCTCCAAGTCACTGTCCTGTGACACACAAGGACACACAAGAAGGGACACGTTCAAGCTGAAACACACCATATGTTCACTCTGGCCTACATACAGAGACATTATAATATTAGTGGAAATTATAGGGCTGAGAGAGTGCCTTCTTCTGTTTAGATCAACTCCCTAATGACAGTCTAGCCACACAGGGGTCTTGAAATACAGGTCCTATAAACACCATTCCGGATCAATGGGTCTCCTATCTGAAATGATTACGTGACCTGGAAGAAGTAGCACCATGATAAAGGCAACCTGAAGAGTTTTATACTCCCTTGAGACATTCACCTTGTTAAGATGAAAGCCTCTAGGGTAGACTGAATGAGTCTGAAGCTGGGCTAAAGGTCCATCAGCAAAATAATAAGGTGCACTTTTGCCCTTTATGAACTTTTAGAAAATAATCTCTCCTAAAATATATTCACACTCTTACTATTAAGAACTCATCTAGTAAAAATCTTCTAAAGTTCATATACATTTATCACAGGATTATATATTTTTTTGTTCTTGTAAAACATCATGAACATTTCCATCAAAAGATAATTTCCACCATCTATAAATAAAACAAAACCTACTACTATTATTATTATTATTATTATACAGTTTACCTTACAATTATGCACAATTACAACCCGAATGTTGGGATGTGTTTTAAGTTTGAATAGAATTAAAACTAAAAGACTTTCAAATCACATGAGGCAATATTTTATTCACAATAGAACATAGATAACATAAGTGTTTAAACTGAGAAATTTTTCAATTTTATGCACAAAATGAGCTCATTTCAAATTTGATGCCTGCTACAGGTCTCAAAATAGTTGGGACGGGGGCATATTTACTCTTCTTTTCAAAACAGTTTGAAGACATCTTGGCATTGAGGTTATGAGTTTCTGGAGTTTTGGTGTTGGAATTTGGTCCCATTCTTGCCTGATATAGGTTTCCAGCTGCTGAAGAGTTTGTGGTCGTCTTTGAAGTATTTTTAGTTTAATGATGTGCCAAATGTTCTCTATAGGTGAAAGATCTGGACTGCAGGCAGGCCAATTCAGCACCCGGAGCCACGCTGTTGTAATAGCTGCAGTATGTGGTTTTGCATTGTCCTGCTGAAATACACGTCGTCTGGAGGGGAGCATATGTTGCTCTAAAACCTTTATATAACTTTCAGCATTCATAGTGCCTTCCAAAACATGCAAGCTGCCCATACCGTATACACCCGTGCACCCCCATACCATCAGAGATGCTGGCTTTCGAACTGAACGCTGATAACATGCTGGAAGGTCTCCCTCCTCCTTAGCCCGGAGGACACGGCGTCCGTGATTTCCAACAAGAATGTCAAATTTGGACTTGTCTGACCATAGAACACTTTTCCACTTTGAAACAGTACATTTTAAATGAGCCTTGGCCAACAGGACACGACGGCGCTCCTGGACCATGTTCACATATGGCTTCCTTTTTGCATGATAGAGCTTTAGTTGGCATCTGCAGATGGCACAGCGGATTGTGTTTACCGACAGTGGTTTCTGGAAGTATTCCTGGGCCCATTTTGTAATGTCAATGACAGAATCATGCCGATGAGTGATGCAGTGTCGTCTGAGGGCCTGAAGACCTGAAGACCACGGGCATCAAACAAATGTCTTTGGCCTTGTCCCTTACACACAGAGATTTCTCCAGTTTCTCTGAAACTTTTGATGATGTTATGCACTGTAGATGATGAGATTTGCAAAGCCTCTGCAATTTGACATTGAGGAACATTGTTTTTAAAGTATTACACAATCTTTTTACGCACTCTTTCACAGATTGGAGAGCCTCTGCCCATCTTTACTTCTGAGACACTCTGCCTCTCTAAGACATCCCTTTTATGTTACAGACCTGATGTCAATTAACTTAATTAGTTGCTAGATGTTCTCCCAGCTGAATCTTTTCAAAATGTCTTGCTTTTTCAGCCCTTTGTTGTCCCCGTGTCAACTTTCTTGAGACCTGTAGCAGGCATCAAATTTGAAATTAGCTCATTTAGTGGATAAAAGTGTCAAATTATTAAAATTGTTATGTTAACTATGTTCTGTTGTGAATAAAATATTGGCTCATGTGATTTGAAAGTCTTTTAGTTTACATTTTATTTAAATTTAACATTTCCAGAATTCGGGTTGTACAATTGCCACAACTTTATACAAGACGACTACTTTTTTTTACATATACATTCATCACTGTATTTCTTTGCGAAACATTATGAACATTTCATCAGATGATAATTTCCCCATGTCATCTACAACAGTTTTAAAATAAAATAAAACCCACTCTTATTATTATTATTATATTATACATATTAAAGTTTGATTGAAAATCATGCACAATTATAATTGCCAAAATTTTATACAATACTTTTTTTGCATGTAAAATGTAAAAGTTAAAATTTTTTACAAATAAAATATGGAAATGATTTATAAATATTTCACTCTATGTTTAGACTATCGTAGTTTTAAAAATGCCATACATTTTTTATGCTGGCTTTCATTTTTAATATTAAAGGTCTGGGTCTGGGACATGGATAAAACAATCCAAATATACACATAAAAATGCATTTGAAAAGAAGCAAAAATAAAAGTGCCAACGCATGAAGAAACACAATATTGTAAATGGAAAACCATATTCAAACTGCAATTGGTTTGCAGAAAGCAGGACCTAGTTTACTGTGAATGAGACACAAGTACATTGCGGTAGAAGGTATGCCTTTGGCCAGTTCAAGGGTATCAAGTTGTGCCATCTGTGCAAAGCATCGAAATGAGAAAAGAAAAAATGTTGGTGCAGAAGAACCAGCTATGTATTATTCTGCCATTTACAAAGTGCAATTGTTCTATATGCAATTCCGGGGAATCTCAGCCGGCCACGGCTGGCGGCACAAACATTGCCACTCCACTCTTACTGTGAGCCAGCTAATTATCAAATATCCACTGGGGCAGAAGTCTATTCCACTCTCTCTTTTGGTTTCATACTTATACCATCACGGTTCCGAGTTTTTTTTCTCCCTCTCAATAGTGACAAATAGTTTTAATCTATCTCGGCTGGCCTGATCGAATCGTGCAGAAGCCTGGTATTGGATTGACGCTTTAAGAGTGTGCTGAGGTGCGTAGTTTGTGATCTCTTGGGAATCCAGATGAGCCCCTGGCTCTTTCGCACCTGATCTGAACATATGTGTTTGCTGTTGTGCTGCAAAACTCCAGCACTACAAAGTATCTGCAATAATGAGTTTGAGCTTGGCTGAAAAACCCTCTATGGGCAAAATGCATTTGCATAATGCCGACTATAATACCGCAGACAAGTGGTATCATATTACCTGAACATTAACCATTACCTGTGGACTCGAGTGCATGTGAGATACGACTGATATCATCTTATTCCATGCTTCATAAACAGATGATCCTGTCAATGAGGGCTTATTAAGACTTGAGGGTGTCTTTGAGTTTAGTGTGTGAATAATTCAAAACGATACTGGAAGGGAAAAGAGGATACTTAAGGAATTTCAAACCAAAAGTGTCCTTGAGGATGGAAGGAAATATGGTATTATATGGATAGTTGATGCAGTTTATTTTCAGATGTATACAGCATGAATGTATAAAGGAAAGTGTAAGTAAATGGTCACCATTTATATGTTTTTCACTGTTTAAAAAACATGTTGCCTACCCTAGTTCAACTAAAATGGTTGCAATGCAACGTTTAAATTAATGTGTGGTCATTAAAACTGAATGTTCAACATGTTACATGCCACAGCAAATGCCAACGTCACAACAGTACTTCATGTCAACTACACTTATACTCACTATATATACCAGGGGTGACGAACTCCTGTCCTGGAGAGCCGCAGTCCTGCAGAGTTCAGCTCCAACCCTAATTAAAACTCACCTGCCTGTAGCTTCCTAGTAACTGTTCTGACCTTGATTAGCTTGTTCAGGTGTGTTTGATTAGGGTTGAAGCAAAACTCTGCAGGGCTGCGGCTCTCCAGGAACCGACGTTCACCACCCCTGATATATACACTAGAATCACTGATAAGCTACGCAATATCGCAATCATAATAGCAGATGAATCGCATTCGATTATGAACATGATATTGCGTAGCTCGTCAGTGAACTACGGCTCTGTGTATTAAATGCCACTCCTTCTGAAAGCACGTGATGGAGATTTACTACTAATCACAGAACCGGCTTTACTGACGAGATGCGCATGACCATCGTATGTGATTTATCGTGCAGCCCTAATATATATATATTAGTGTTGTCAAATGATTAATCGCGATTAATCGCATCAAAATAAAAGTTTTTGTTTACATAATATATGTGTGTGTACTGTGTATATTTATTATGTATATATATATATATATATATATATATATATATATATATATAAAATTACACACACATGCATGTATATATTTAAGAAAAATAGGTTATGTTTATATTTTAAATATATTTATATATAATATAAATTATAATAATATAAATATATACATGTAAATATATGTAACTATTTTTGAAATATACACTGTATGTGTGTACATTTATATATACATAATAAATAAACAGCACACACGCATATATTATGTAAACAAAATGTTTTATTTTGGATGCGATTAATAGCGATTAATCGTTGACAGCACTAATATATATATATATATATATATATATATATATATATATTAGTATGAGAATGACAATATCTTCTCAAGGGACAATACTACACAAATGAAACTTGGATATATTTTAGAGTAGTCAATTTGCAGCTTGTATAGAAGTACAAATTTACTGTCCTCTAAATATAACTCCCATATAATAGCCATTATTGTCCAAATAACTGGGAACAAAAATGAGTACACCCTAAGTGAACATGTCAAAACTGTGTCCAAAGTGTCAATATTTTGTAGGGGCACCTTTGTTATCTAGCACTGCCTTAATCCTCCTGGGCTTGGAGTTCACCAGAGATGCGCAGGTTGTTGCTGGGATCCTCTTCCACTCCTCCTCAATGACATCACGGAGCTGTTGGATGTTAGACACATGGTGCTTCTCCACCTTCCACTTGAGGATGCCCCACATGTGTTCAGTAGGGTTCAGGTCTGGAGACATACTTGGCCACTCCATCACCTTCACCTTCACCTTCAGCTTCATCAGCAAGGCAGCTGTCATCTTGGCGGTGTGTTTAGGGTCGTTATTATGTTGGAAAACATAATTTTCTGAAGGGAGGGCATCATCTTCTGTTTCAGAATGTCTCAGTACATGTTGGAATCCATGTTTCCCTTAATGAACCGCAGCTCCCCAGTACCAGCAGCACTCATGCAGCCCTAGACCATGATGCTACCACCACCATGCTTGACTGTAGGCAAGACACAATTTTCTTGGTACTCCTCACCAGGGCGTCACCACACATGCTGGACAACATCTGAGCCAAACAAGTTTACCTTAGACTCATCAGGCCACAGAACATGGTTCCAGTAATTCATGCTCTTGGCCAGGTTGTCTTCAGCAAACTGTTTGCAGGCTTTTTTGTGAGCCAGCTTCAGAAGAGGCTTCCTTCTGGTACGACGGCCATGCAAACTGACTTGTTGCAGTGTGCGGAGTATGGTCTGAGCACTGACAAGCTGACCCATGCGTCTGTTTTTTGAAGCCAGCTTCTGCACCTGACACACAGCACAAGGACTCAACTTCTTTGATCGACCCTTGCAAGGCCTGTTCCGAGTGAAACCAGTCTTGGAAAACCTCTGTATGCCACTGGCCACTGTACTGTAACTCAGTTTTAGGTTGTTACTGATCTTCTTATAGCCTAGGCCATCTTTGTGGAGAGCACCAATTCTAATTGTCAAATCCTCAGAGAGTTCTTTGCCATGAGGTGCCATGTTGAACATCCAGTGGTCAGTATGAGAGAATTGTACTCAAAGCACCAAATTTTAACTGCTCTAAAACAAGATACACAAATTTGTATAGTCCTGTCAAGCAGACAAAAACATGAACATGATGAATAGGACATGTGGCTTTGCATGGTTAAATGACATATAGCTGTTTTCACATGGGGTGTACTCACTTTTGTTGCCAGCTTTTTTGACAATAATGGCTGTATGTTGAGTTATTTTCAAAGGACAGTAAATCTGTACTGCTATACAAGCTGCACATTGACTACTCTAAAATATAGCTAAGTTTCATTTCTATAGAATTATCCCTTGAAAAGATATACTAAAATGATTGCTGAAATGTGAGGGGTGTACTCACTTTTGTGAGATACTGTATATGTATATAATATAATTTTACACTAGTAAGACTTTAAATAAATTATAAGCGTTAACAAACCATTTTTTTCCCCCCAAATAAAATATGGAAATAATTTATAAATATTTCAATATGTTTAGACTATCATAGTTTTAAAAATGCAATACATGTAATGTAATTTATTTACATTTATTAAAATATAATTTATTTACAAATGCAAAGCTGACTTTACTGCAGCAATTACTCCAGTCTCCAGTGTTACATTATCATTCAGAAATCACTTACAAATGCTGATTTGGTTGTCAAAAATTATTTGGTTGTCAGGTATGTTTTGGCTGCTTAATATTTTTGTGGAAATATTTGATGAATAAAAAGTTCAAAAGAACAGTATTTATTTGAAACAGCTTCAAGCAGAAAAGTGTATATCTCTCTGTAAATTTCTCTAAACTCATTTGTTTTAGTTTTTTGCTCTGCTGACAGAGAGAAAAACTCTAATTACAGTGTATACAAGATTGAGGGAGCACAGAGTTAAATCTTCATTAAATGTAAATATCACACAGTCACACAGCTGATTGACAAGAGCTTCTCTCAGGCGGTGGATCTCTCCTCACCTGTCCACATGTCTGACAGGAAGGGTCTGTGGGGAGATTATCCTCTGAGTCTTCCTCTCTATCTGAATCTTCCTCCGAGCATGACTCAAATTCATCCACGGAGTAAAATGCCTCCGCCGTCTGAGGATCCTCAGGGATTGCTGAAACGATTAAAAAATAGCAAAGACTGAACCGATACTCTGAATTGTTGAGCAATGTTTTGATATCACAGGTAGACTCTATCATTAACACTTTACATTTTCTGCTTGATGACACTGAGACAGTGAGAATGGATCGGTGCCAGTTTCATCTCTGAAACAGAGACCAACAGAATACCTCTACACTGAACACGTGTGAACAAATGAACAATGACAACCTCTATCACACTCACACACACACAAACACACACGGGTTGCTGGGCCTGCGACCAAGATGATTACACAGTTTCATGCCTCTGATTCTATTAGACAGCTGCCAGCGACTGGACCTTTACAATTGGAGGCACAAAGATGACAGAAGAGATGGAGGGAGCGAGAGCAGGGTGTTAGACTGTACTTTACTCTGAGGGATTTCCCATTCACTATCTCAACAGTTTAATTTTCTTTTGTTGAGCTCTCCACCTGAGAACTATCCTGCGGTTTGAAAGAGAACAGTAATGCGTCAGCATGTACATTTACACCTGCATCCCACGAACAGCCGCCTTAAGACCAACAACTAGGGCAAGCCCGGCGCCCCCCCACAGACATCCCTGTGCCCCCTCCGGACCGAGGGGGACGGCCGGACTTTAGTTTAGCATGTATAATAGTCTTACCTCATAGTGTAAAATAGTCTAACTGATTGCTTTTAGATGGAAAAGCTGCCCATAACTCCTGGTCTTGGATCTGTTTTCTTCGTAATAATAGCATAACGAAATAGATTTGGCAAACAATCCAGTGTATCTTCTGCTTTGGAAAGCGTCAAATGTTTTACAATGCATTTTCGCAGAGGGGAGCAAAGTAGCCAATCACAGACATGTTTGTTGATTTCTACAACGCAATGGCCAATCAGAGGTGTTTAGGTTGGAATCCACGCACTCACCGCTTTTTGTCCAGCGCTGAGTTTCTATCATGCTCGTAACTTCATTAAAAAAAAGTTTCATTTTGTGGTCACATTCATTGGTTAAAACGGAACTTTGTAAGATCATGATGAATGAGTGACAGTTTTTAAGAAATTTAAAGGGAGCACACTTTGCATGCTGTAAATGATAATATATTCAGAATTTAAATAAAACTTGTGTTTTTCATGCTTGACAAGTGACCACGTATGACACAGAGATAGCTAATTATTACACTATATAGATAAAGATAATAATTTCAGAAGCACAGAGTGACGTGATTCTGCAACCGAGCCTGGTCCAAACGCAGGATTTAGGTTAAGGAAATGGTTATTATTTGTATTGGCTGCCATGCCAAATCATGCACACCTGCTTGCTTTTCTGTTTAATTTAAATGTTTTTGTGAACGTATATGCTTTAATAACAAATAATTGTAACATTTTACAATAAGGTTCCATTAGTTAATGTTAGTTAATGTATTAAAGTGTATTAAAGTGTTAGTGAATTATTGTAAAGTGTTACCCAAATAATGCATTTTGAGCGTTTACTTGAGCATTTATAAAAGCACCCCCAAATCATGCGTCCTGGTGCCGGGCCTGAACTAGGGATAAAATTCCCACCAAAGTGCAAAAAGGACTAATGCAATTTTTTACAAGAGGTCATGGTTTGGCCGGTTAGCATAGTTCAGTTAGCCCCTGCTGGTAGATGATGTAACTGCACTATCTAGCAGGAAAAAGCATGTTTCTTCTGATGAAATATATATGTTTTGCTATGTTTTTCCGTGAGTTAATAACCTGAGAGGCTAATGTCCTACCACACCATGCTCTATTTTTCAGTCCTATCTAAACTAGTAAATTGCTGCGTCCCAATGAAAGTGCAACCTGCAATTTAGAATTAAAGAAAAGAGCCCTGGGAGCACATTTACAACACTACAGCTCTGTTTTATCCAGTAAAGAGGATTAGTCATGACAAAGAGCAGAAAGAGCATTCTACTGCATCACTGTGCAGGAATATTCTGCGAATCAGCTCAGTCATTTCAAATGATCATTTGTTCAGGCCTCAGTCCTGCCTCATTGACTCTGCTTATGCCTGTTTTACACAAAAACCTCATCACAAAAAGTGTGGCCTCTGAATATTTCTGCACATATTTAAGGAACTTTAGGTGAACTTTGCCAGGGATTGTAGAAGTTTGTATTTCTTTACATGCACTGTCATTTAAAAATTGTTTTTAATATTTTTATTCAGCAAAGCTGTATTTATCAAAAGTGACAGTAAAGACTTCTACATTGTTACAAAAGTTTTCAAATAAATGCTGTTTTTCTGAACTTTCTATTCAAAGAAAAAAGGTATTAGGTAGCACAACTATTTTCAGCATTGATGATTGATAATAATGGTTCCAGATTAGCATATTACAATGATTTCTGGAGGATCATGTGACACTGACGGCTGGAGTAATGATGCTAAAATTCAGCTTTGCCATCACAGGAATACATTATTTAAAAAATACAAAAACAGTAAAATAGAAAACAATTATTTTAAATTGCAATAATTGTAGGATCCGAACGAGTCAGACAAACTAAGATTCGATCAGAACATCGAAACATGAGGAGCCGAAATTCCAGAAAAGCCCAACAGGACATCATAAATCTGTCCATGGTACTCTGGCGCCATGAGTCTGGAGCAAGCCTTACCAACAAGCCTCTTTCACAGAACAGCTCGCAACATTAAGACAAAAGAATACTTACTGATAACTACAATGCCGGAAGGAGATCGTCAAATTTGGGACAAGTAATCAAGACTGATGGTCAAAGAGATGGCCATCACATGCGTTCCACGCTGGAAATCACGAGCTTCTTTAGATTGACTTTTCCCCCACACATACAAGACAAAGACTGAGACTGAAATTCTTTAGGAGACCTTTTAACCTCTCTCTGGTCTTCACTGAACATGTCCCTATGTCCTACATAGAACTACACAGAGACTTTCTTTTTCATATGCACATAAAATCATCCTAAAAGGACATTGCTAGGCATAACACTATATTATGTATGTAACCACACATTAGACAATCATGTTTTAAGCACATATTATGTATGTCTTTTTAATAACTATTGAATGACTTTAAGGTTTATTTGTGTTTGGTATGTATGAGCTTGACAATTCTAGCTTGAAACGTTTCTTCCAATTGATTCTTTGTCAAATGTATCATATTCTGGTTATAGAAATCTCATTCAAAAGTATACTTTGCAAGAGTGTGTAAAATTCGGACCATGTGACTGATAACATGCTGATTTATGATGGAATGAACAACCCTAGCTAAGAAAATAGCGTATCTAATTGGTCAAGACACCAAATGGGATGTGTCCAGAAACCGAGTTTAAAAACTCAGGACACCATCAAATCTTCCCTTCTCTCTTCTTTTTGCCTCCGCGTTTTGACGCTGTTTTTAGCGCTCTTTGAGCGTGCTCTGGCCTACAGGCCAGTTGCTACTTAACACCACGATGAGAAGAAAAACCACCAAGTCTCGTTACATTCTTTCTTTCTTTTCTTGTAGTTTATTTTCCGTTGCGAGTTTCGTGTTCTCAGTTTAAGTTTTGCCGCCACGCCTTGTCTCCGAGTTCAACTCGAGCCTGTGACCGCCTTAAAACTTCAACCAGACCAACTCTGCATCCTCAGCCAACGCCCAAGACATCCCTTCAACAACTACTGAACTTCCAGCCAATCACCAACTCGGGAAACCCCTTTCCTGCAACGACGATGACGACAAAAGGGAATCCCTGTAACACAAAGGCAACGCAAGCAAGTAACCTTCAGGTCTAACTGAGCTGGTGCATTTAATATAAATTTTAGCCTCATTGAGAAACTCAATGCGAGGGTTAATTAAGTGATTGATGGTTGTTCAGGTCTATGCAATAGCACATATTGCTATAAACTTGGGATTTCACATTCTCATTCTCTAAACTCATCCTTTCTCTCTTTCTGCAACGTGTGAATGTGTGAATGCGCGTGTTCATGTGTTAGATTAGTTTATGTCTTAGGTTTATATAAATAAAGTCTTATTTATATTGAAAAGAGAAGTATCTTGTGTTTTGCGCTTACAAGTTAATGTCTTAATCTGCCGATCTTGTTACTGTGCTTATTAATAGTGTTTTCACTATATTTTGGATTTTAATATCCAGTGCAGAGTTGATACGGCTCGTTCAGTGAACAGTGATTCTGTTCAAATTCCCTATAAAATCATAAATTATTCCCTTTGAGCTAAATTAAATTATTTCTATGTATAAACCCTACATAATATTTCACAACATGTTTTTACTGTATTTTTGATCAAATAAAGCCTTGGTAGTGTACATCGAAAGGGTTTCGAACAAACACAGGTCAGCTTTTGCGTAGCATCAGACTTGTCACTTGACAAATCTTTTGTGAAACCTTTTGGCACTACATATTATGGCAAAACCTCAAATTTCATATTGTTCTAAAGTAGAGGACTGTGGGTCATCCAAGACTAATTCTAGGTTAAATCCTTTTTTTACTTTTAGAATCAGTTAAAATTAGTTTTAAATGGAGATAAATGAAAAACCCTACGGATGACAGTCTGCATTTTTCAGAGAACCCTCCATTCCTAACTTTATTGATTCCAATTAGCGATGCTAATGACACACCGACATATTTAACAACGATTAAACAATCATTAGCTGTTTTCTTGCCATTTACTTTACGCTCTCTTAATCAAATACTGAAAGCACTTAAGAGTCCCAGCCCTGGGGTCAAGGTTTCCTAATAGTGCCCCAGCAAATGACCCTTATACATTTTGTGCCTGAAGCTAACTTTACCAGATGAATTATAATCTTGCATTTTAAAAAAGGCCACAAATGTTCATAAACATACAATGACAAAGAAGTTTATAAAAGGTATTATATTAATGCACCCATCCATACAGACAGATACGTGGTGAATACACTGTCATACATGGCCACTTGTGGCTTATTGCTTTATTAAACCATTGTTTCATTTGATGCAGTACTGTATTATACGTACTCAATCTACAGTACTAATTCATAATAACAGTAGTGATGTGTGCATACAAATGAAAGAGCCAGTTACAGACTGGAGACAATTACGCTGACAAGGTTTGCACATAATGTGCTTATTGTCAGAGTTTATTCATTTGAACGGCATCTTTCCAAGGCACAGAAGTCCCTAGTGTAGTCATTATGGTTTAACTGCAGACAAGAGCAGAATCACACCATATGTTTATTTACTTCCAGAACTTCAGAAGATCACCAGAAAGGGCCGCCTGGGTCCCTGAATAACATGCTAATATGAAACTGTGAACTCTCAAAATGACAAAGGCAGTAAAATAATGATGTCTGAATAAATATTCCATCCCAGAAGAGCATTTACCTTTATTTATGATGTAGAAGAGTTAACCTGCTCAGTGTTTCTGCTGAGCGACTCTAAGTAAACGATCTAAAACATGCACATTTTAGCATTAATTATGCATTATTCATTCGCTGAGTTTTCCTTGCCTTCGAGATAACTTAAATCATGAGGTTTTTTGGAAGCTAAATAAAAAATCCATTAGCTAAATTTAAGGACAAGAGATTTGACTCCATTAATTCCAAACCCAGCAGCAATGCATCACTTCTTTAATTTTTAATAATACAGATTCATATACTTACACATGAGCTTTGCTGCACGCTTTTCTTTCCCACATATTCCCACTTACTCCCACTTACAATACAATAATATTTCAGATTCAAGGTGATTGCACCCCCGGCGTTCTCTATCGATAAATCACACCATGTGGAATCCCCGAGTCATCTAAGAGCACAGCTGTGGCTCTGCACTCGTTTAAAACATCTCATTTACAGAGGAATCTAAAGCGATTAGAGACGGGAACTGATAGATAACCTCTCAGGACTTCCTGAAAACACGTCTCTGAGATTTATCATCATGATACCAAAACCCGATTAAGGAGGCGTTTTGGCCATAACTTATCTTTCCCTTGATGCATATAATGACGCTGGTAAAAGAATGAGTCACCGAAAACCAGCAATACACCAGATCAGACTTTGCACATATTTACAGCCAACGCAAAATTACAGACATGTCAAAAATCTGGTTATCGGCCTCCACACAAATATTAACTTAAGCCAATTGTATTATTTAGCAATGATGCAAATGAGCACCAGAAAATGACAGGTCATCCTAAACAAATATGCCAACTTAAATACAAACCATGAACGTAATCATATACAGTGGCTCTAAAAAAAAACTATTTGGACACTTTTGGATACATTTAAAAATGTCTGAATGTAACTACATTAGATAATAATATATTAACCAAGTGGCATCTGCAAACTAATGATGCTATAATGGAACTATTTTCAAAACTAACTTCACTTTCCGGAGTCATTTTTTGCATTGACTTTAACTTGTCAAGGGCTGTGTCCGAAACCTCAAGCATCTGTCGTACTGCCCATCTGGTAATGACTCAACAGGCAGTAACACCTAGAAACTGATTTCCAAGGCACCATAGTTCATTTTAGACACAAGCAAGAATTTAAAGACCACAATGCTTATTTTTAACTGGAACTGGAAGCAAAATGACAATAGGATATTTATGAATTAATTAACCTGATTTAATCATTTCATAATCATTCCAACTTGCCACCAGTTGCCGAACCACATGCACATGGTTGTGGGATAATATTTAAGCTGTTTTCAAAAACAGGTTGTGACAAAAATATTGAATTTGGATGCATCTTGATGCCTTCCCTCCTCCTTATACTGCAATCTTTTTCAGGTTTAGGACACAACCAAGGTCATTTTAGTGGATGCATGAAGTCAGTTTCCCTCAGTTTCACACATTTTCCTAGCAGAGCAACCACAGTGGTAGATAATCACTATTTGGACATGTTCCACTAAGATTAAAACATTAAATTGTACAAATCTAATGTAGCTAAAAGTGACATGCAATAGTGAATAAAATTTAAAAACATCTGTTCAAAAGTTTGAGGTCAATAAGTTTTTTGTGTTAATAAATGCATGCATTTACTTTATCAAAAATACAATAAAAACAGTAATGTTGTGAAATACTATTACAATTTAAAAGAACTTTTTTTTATTTTAATATATTTTAGAATCTAATTCATTCCAGTGATGGCAAAGCTGAATTTTTATTGCTCCAGTCTTCAGTGTCACATAATTCTACACTATTCTATACTATTATGCAGATTTGGTGCTCAAGAAACATTTCTAATGCTGAATGCTAAAACAGTTACTGCTTAATGTTTTTGTGAAAATCATGATACATTGGTTTCAAGATTCTTTGATGAATAGAAAGTTCAAAAGAACATATGTTTTGTAACATTATAAATGTATTTAATTAATGCAATCCTTGCTGAATAAATATTAAAATGAATATACCAACATGTAATTTAGGATTAGCATCTATTTTTCACATTGTAAATATATTCCAAGAAAACATTTTTTTTCCCTCTTCTATCTGTTGACAGTGGAGCTCATATAGTCCTTATTCATGAATACACACTACAGTAGGTTGTCCCTGATTTGGATAAATGTGGGATCTGGATTCATCTACTGTAGAAATAGCATCATATTTGTGGAAAATATTCACAGGCTTGGGTTCTGAGGTCCTGCCTTCAATAAGGGATGAAAATAACCTCCCATTTCTTACTTTCCTTATCATTTGTTCATAAAGGCAGGCAACTTCTGCTCTGATAAATCTGTGTGGTGGAACATCATTAAAACTTCTAGGAATCATTTGACTTTCAAATTTAAATGGAATATTGTTTTTTTTTTCAATCTCTTTAAATGTGTGTGTGTCTGACACTGCAGTGTAATACTCATGGTACCTCGCTCTGTTCTGGGATCTGTTGTTTGTTAAACCATGGAGAAAGAGGCACTGGAGCGCCAAGCACACAATGAATTTTAATGAAGATGTAGAAAAAGAGAAAGTCATTTCTGACGGAAAGTTAAACTTTCTGATTTGGAAGAGATGGGTAGAATTTCATCAGACACACATTTTGTGATAGATTTTAAAAAGCAGGAGAAACGTACCAGGGGAGCTAGGTTTCAAAATGATTGAATTAATCTACTTCATGAAACTTTAATTAAACAATGTGTTGAAAAAAACTCTATTTTCTAACTGTAGGGCTTTTCATGCCACACTTAACCCTGGGTTAAGGCCACTTTTTAACCCTCACAAATGCAATGTTTCACTCTTATAATTCTGAAAGAGGGTTAAGAAATGCTTTTGACCCTGGGTTATGGATTTTGTCAGCCAAGGTGTGTCAGCCCAGACCTACAATTTATCCCATCTGACCTTCAGTTATAAATACCACTCACCATGGTCTTTCGACACAGACTTGCACATCTTATCAGAGTTTTGAGAAATGCTTCCTGACAGTTCGGAGTTTCTGTTTGGTGTTTCACTCTGAATCGTTTGAGTCTGGTTAACTGCTTCTTCGGTTCTCACCTTTGGAAAATACATAAAAACACCACTGCTGTATCTCATATTTCTATCACTATAAAAAACTAAAATGTCTGGATAATGCATAATATCTGGCAGGAATATTATCAACATACCTTTAAAACATCCACACTAACTTTCTGAAAATTTTTGGACTTGTACTCTTGCATGCGCAGGTGGTTTTCTTGATATTTTTCCTCCACAATTTGCCTAGAGTTAAGACAAAACTTGCATTTAGGTTTAGATCTGAAGAAATGTAGCATTACATCACTTGCTCGCCAGTGTATCCTCTGGAGTGAATGGGTGCCGTCAGAATAAGAGTTAAAACATCTGATAAAAACATTACAATAATCCACAAGTAATCCACATGACTCCAGTCCTCCTGTCCATGTCTTTTTGTGAAGTAAAATGCTGTGTGCTTGTAAGAAACAAATCTATCACCAAGACATGCTCAACTTCAATCCGTCTTTAGCCAAATATGATATATAATATAGCTTTCTCCAGTGAAAAAGTCCATCCCCTGTTACCTCTCACATCATAATCCACTGACAAATGTCTTTAGAATGGTTTTCGCTTGTAAACAGGGCTTGATCTGCACATAATTTTCTCCTGATTCAGACAAGACAATGTTCTCACTGGAGAAAGCAATATTATGGATATGTAAAAATGTCTCGATCTTTATTTCGAAACATGCACCTTGTAGCTGCTTGAGATGTTAATTGATGGACTGGAGTCATGTGAATTACTTGTGGATTAATGTGATGTTTTTACCAGCTGTTTGGACTCTCATTCTGATGGCACCCATTGATTCGCAGCAGAGGACCCATTGATGAGCGAGTGATGTAATGGTAAATTTCTCCAAATTTGTCCTGATGAAGAAATAAACTCATCTACATATGAATATTTGGTAACACTTTATTTTAAGGTCTCTTAAATAGTTGCTAATTAGCATGCATATTAATAGAATATTAGCCATTTATTAGCAGTAATTAAGCACATATTAACGCCTTATTCTATATGACCTTGTTCTACATCCCTAATCCTACCCAATACCTAAATTTAACAACTACTTTACTAACCATTAATAAGCAGCAAATTAGGAATTTATTGAGGGAAAAGTCGTAGTTAATAGTTAATAAGTGTTCCCTATTTTAAAGTGTTACCGAATATTTTCTGTTCTGTAGAAGACTAAATGTCATGCAGGTTTAGAACAATATGAAGGTAGTAAATAATGACAATAATGAACTTTAAGATGTAATATAGTGTAATAATGTGCATAATATATCAGTATGTTTTTGAGTGTGGCATATGAGCTAACAATGACTGTTCCTATTTTATCACAGCAACACAAAGAATCAGAGCTGACGTGTGACACACTGCCAGAAATCCTTGCACCGTGACAACAGAAAAGCCCTGACAATCATGCTAACTTTATGGAAAATGAACTGCAAGTCACATTTGATTAACATTCAGTGTGACACGGTCAGTGCAATGAACGTCACTCACTTCAGCTTTCTTGCTTTCTCATCTGCTGCTTGGAGTTTCCGGAGCCGCATGCGTTCTCTCGGGCTCATTTTCTGCACCTCTGATCTCTCCCGCAGTGTCTGCAGATGTACCTTCTTCTGCCTGTGGGGTTCAAGGACTACATTTACTGAAATGACTAATGACTACTCCTTTGCTTTACAGACATTATTTGAACTGTGTGATCAGAGCTGATGTGATGAAGTTGTTGATGTTCATGAATTTGCCATTGGGGTTTATTAGTTAGCATATATTAGTTTGCTATTATTCAAAAATGTGGAAAAGGAATAAGAAAAAGAGATTCTGTTGCCATATTTTTGACAGGGGCAGTTTGTTATAATTCATGAAAATCTGAAAAGAAATAGGGCATTTTATTTGAAGTTAGGATTTAATCCAACAAAAAAAAAAGTAGAATCCAAACAAGGAAAGTATATCATTAGGTTATTCATGAGAACTTGTGTGAGACAGCTTCAGATGCTTTGTGTGCAGTCTTTGGACACCAAGCATACTAGAATGGTGTTTGAACGAGCTAATGAGCAAAAGGTTCAGACAGATTTCTCAGTTCAAATCTAGGCTGCATATAACCTCATGCATATATCTCAGCTTTATGCCTCATGGTGAAGACAGAGAAAAAGGAAAATGAAAAGGTATAAAGGAACTCACTAATTTTACTGTAAAACAAATTATGTCCAACAACATTACCTGCCATATGTTTTTAAAATAGCAATATTTAAACTTTGAAATGAAGCAAATGATCACTCAAATGTTCTTAACACAAACATACTATAGCATTTCATTTGAATATTTCATAATATTATTAAAATGATGTGCATCATCACATACTACCTATAAAACCATGTTCACATACTGTACAATAACAAATCAATACTTCATGAATACTTCAGTATTGAATATTCAAATAAATTACACTTAAAAAGACATGAATAAATGATTGAATGAATATAATTAGAATAATATATGATAAAATTAATAAAATGTAATTATTATTATTATTATTATTATTTTAATAATAAGTATCTTATGCTCACCAAGGCTGCATTTATTTGATCCAAAATACTGTAAAAGCAGTAATATTGTGAAATATTAGTAAAATTTAAGCATTATTTTTCAGCAGCCAGTCGTACTTCAGTCTTCAGCGTCACATGGTCTTTCAGAAATCAGTCTAATATGCTGACTTGGAGCTTACTATTTTTGTATTTAGAATTTTTTTTTTTTTTCAGGATTCTTTGATGAATAGAAAGTTCAAAAGAACAACATTTATGTGAAATAGCAATGTTTTGTAACATTATAAATGTTTTACTGTCACTTTTGATTCTTTGCTGAATAAAAGAATTAACTTATAAACGGTAGTGTACAAAAACATTTTCAGTTTTGCTACCTATTTTGTCCTAATACACACAAGACTCAATGAACTGCGCTTGATAGATCTCGCTATGCACTGTTGGCTTTAACATTGCATAGATTTTCACTAGGTCATGGCTAATTATGATTGGCACATGCTCTGGTGACAAAGTTTTTAATTAGCATGGAAAGCAATGACTGAATTAATGAAAGTCTGCTGCTCATATAGACTGCCACCTGATTAACATTTTCCATACACTGGGTACACAGCAACAGAGCTACATACATATTTTTAGGTCCTCCCAACAAGGTACTGTGAAAATGACAAAAAGAAAATAAATAAAAGGCACAAAAACAGTCCTGTTCCCAGAAATCCCTGGTGTAGATAGTGTCATGCATTTCTCAGCAGACAGCGTCACTGCAGGAACAGAGAAGTGCGACTGCCTGTAAAATATCTCTCTCTCTGAATCCACAACTTACAGTGCTCTCAGGATCTGCGACGCATCTCTCTCTCCCCCCATCGACTTGTCTCGAAGCGTTAGGCTAAAAAACTTGTGTTTCATGCTCTGCAGTGAGAAAAATACAGAAGAGATGAAAAATCGGTTAATGCGGTTCTCTGAGGCCTCGTAAAAGGTAGTGTTTTGTGAGAAGCTGCAAAAACAAAAAGCAAAACAGCAGCAACAAAGCTACTTTTCAATCACACAGACTCCTGCGCATCTCAGAACACTTGAATCAGAGCAAATGGGGAAAAAGGGGGAGAGAAAGACTGATATTATCCTCAGGGAAGAATCTGCCATGAGCACATTTAAAGAACAATACGAGACATTTGTAAGGCACAAATTACACAGGCAGAAGAAAGACTTGAAACTGTACACAACAACAGAGGAGGGAAAAGCCATCAGAGAGTATTGTGCACGGAGTTGTCGTTTAGATGCCCTTTCCTTCTCTGATTACATGTTTCTGAGATGGTGATGGTGTAATAGCCAGTGGAAGAGACACATCCCACCAGGAGATGTTTCAGATGGGGGTTAGGGGATCACTAGCTTCCAAAGGCAGAAACATATTACTATACGCCCTGATGTAAACAAGTCAATATGACTGCGAGTGATGAAAGGGTGCTATAACTGCAAATATTGTAACCGAGACACATTAAACAAGGGCTATAAAAAAATTCAATGCACAGGGCCATTACGAGTACACATCATGATAAAGATGCCTATAGTGCAATTATATTTTCACAGTGGGATGGTTTCATAATTCTTTATGTAATGAAGAATACTAATGACATGTACAGTAGCTCTAGGAAGTTAAGCAGTCATTAGATTAGATTTCTACATGATCTTTGGGTTGCAGTTATTAACAAGACATCTTGGCTGGATGTGGGCATTAGGGGAGGTCATGTGATCTGGATGTTTACATCTTATATACGGCATTTTATACAATTATGCATTATGTACATAATTAAGGGAAGAATTCATTAAGGATTATACCTGACACAGCTGTTCTGAGCAGTTTGTGATCTGATTCGCTTGATTTCACTTTATTTTATGTTTGATGGGATGCCAGCAGTACTTCAACCACCAACTGTTATTTTACACAGAAAGTTAGAAAAAGGCCTGGATCCATAATAAATTCACACCAGGCAATGCAACAAGAAGTTTTGCTTTTGTTATGCTAATTGACAAAGGCAAAAATACATGAGGAGAAGCACTGTGGAAATAAATAATATAATATAATACTCATATATTTCTTATTTGGATAAAAAAAAAAAAAAAAAAAAACTGCTTTAGGGCTCAGCAATAATAGGATTTTTCTGTTTGCAAAGTTGGACCAGTAGTTCAGATTTTAACTTTCCCTGCCAACATTTTCACTGGAACTAGCATTAAATATTTATTTATTTGTTTAAACTGATAGAACTATTTGTATTTTGAATTTTTTTAAATATATATTTTTTCCAAAATGAAAATATGCAACAAGTTGTTAACCATGCAGCTACAATGTAACTCTAGAGATTAATGGCATACATTAGAACAATGGCATACAAAAAAATAAAACCCTTTTCAATTTTGATTCACTTTTGAAAATTCCACAAAAATCTTTCATGTTAACCAGCCAGCATTATATTGGCATTATAACATTATATTGGCAATAACAATAATTTTTTGAAGGAATCTAAAACATTTACATTGGCAAGGTATAAAAAAATGAAGTAAAATGAAGATCAATGAATGTAAAAATTTTAAAGGTAACACAGCAATGGCCTGTAAGAGACAGTGGCCTGAACATTGGAACATTCTCATACACTGACCCTGGGACAAACAGAATAAAGTTATAATTATAATAGTAAAAACAAAACAAAACAAAACATGTCTGTCACACTAGAATGTTTGGTGCAGACCAGAGTGCAAACCATCCTTATTGTTGAGCTTTTGGTTTATCATTTTTACAGAGGTTGTTTAAGAAAATTGGAGCAAAAACAAATGTATGTCAGCTCAAAGAAAATGGTACTGTCCAAAAAGGGTAAAGAAAGGTTTGTGGAAACATTCTGAACGTTCATACATTTTCAGACTGATCTATAGTTTGAGAGATGCATAAAAATTCATATATTCCAGGGAACAAGGCCAACTACGACAAGCCACAATCAATACAATCACCAACCAGCAACAATGCCAATCACTGACATTTCAAAAGTACAATCTGAAAAGGTTACGCACAGGGTGAGTCAAATGTGATGGCGAATCGATAATGTGATGAGTATGCATAACAGACTTTTAGAAACCTATTGAGCTTGGCTAGCAATCAAAAATCTTCCTGGTGCATTATGGCCCTTCCCATTAACCTTTGAAGCAGATACTCAGACCAGCTGGTCGGATGCCCTCCCATCTGGCTGATCTGATTAACAGCGTCTCCTCACCTGTAAGCTCTCCTCAATGAACCTGCTCCTCAGCGCATCAGCTGCCGAGATCCTGCATGAAGAATCCTTTTCTAACATGCTGGCACCACAGGAACATAGAGAGAGAGAGAGAATTATGTTTAAAACCTCATGAAATGCTGATAGTTTTATCTGAATGCTTCTAAACCTGCTTGGATTTTGCATAATCTGCTTTGAAAAATGGCTGAATCAAACAAGCCATTGATTTGTGTCTATCTACTCATCCACAGCGGGCAGACGGACAGATTTAGCCTGGTGGTGTGGGTTGACATGGGCCCGATTTGTGCCTGGAGCAGGGCAGCATCTGTTTCTGGTACCTTTGCATTAGACAGTTTAGCTGCCGTGAGTATGTTTCTGGCAAGGATGGAGTAGGTCCCTCCACAATCTTCATCACCACAGCCAAGAAGTTCTGCCCCTCAAAAGCATGCGTCAGACAGCACATCTCATAGAGGATACAGCCTAAAGACCTGCACCGGTGGAACAAATAGAGAAGAAATACTTAAAGGGAAAGTCCATTGAAAAATAAAAATTCTGTCATCATCTACTTACCCTCATGTTAGGGGTGGGCTATATACACTCTCAGAAATAAGGTACAAAAGCTGTCACTGGGGCTGTACCTTTTCAAAAGGTACATGTTTGTACCTAAAGGGTCCATTTTGGTACCTTAAAGGTACATATTAGTACTTAAAGTGTACATATTTTAACCTAATAGGTACAAAAGTGTACCTTTTTTAAAAGGTACCGCCCCAGTGACAGCTTTTGTACATTTATTTCTGAGAGTGTACCGGTAGACACGATTAACCGATAGAAATCTGTTAACCGGTAGAGATTTTGGACTATCGTCTCTATTGCGGTTACACGCTCACATGACGTTGCTTTGCTACATGGTCACAAAAAAATTTACATTTGCACACATTTTTAAGCGCTGTGGTTTAAAAACAAGTGATTTTAAGCAGTTGAAAAGCAATCAGCAGCGAAAGAGAACTCATTTCGCCATATGCGCGCGCTGTCTGCGAGGCATGCACACGTGAAGACGGTGCTCATAAAGTACTGAACCGAGTTATTTTTGCTGCTTTATATGCCTTGAACTTTATAGGCCTTAAATACACACACTTGTATGTGTCAAAATGCCTGCTTTGCAAGTGCAAGGAAACAGCTGAGAAACATGTGTAACAGTATATTGGATCTGGCAGCTCTTAAAGTGAGAGCAGTCTAATATTCCTGCTGTCTGTCATGTCTGTTCATGTTAATCATTAGCATTTCTTATTTATTTGTTCTACTGTAGGTTTTTTAGTTTCTGTTCATTAGTTTCTTATTCTAATGTAGTCACAGACTATTTACTTGTCTTCAGTGAGCTTGAGTTTTGTTTTTAAATTTAGGCTAGAATTAGTTTTTTGTGGTATTGACATTGGTGACAAAAATTATGGAGTTTCCATGGTATCAAATATTTTGATATCTTAAAGACCTTATTTAAAGGAAAAATAACTATATTGTAATATATATCGTTACCATGAAATAAAATTATCCATATTGTGATACAAGATTTTGTTCATATCGCCCACCCTACCTCACGTCGTTCCAAATCTGACTGACCATGATTGACTTTCTACTGTGAAACATAAAAAGAGATATTTTGAAGAATGTTGGTAGCCAAACAGTTTCAGCTCCCATTGATTTCCACCATATTTTTTCCATAAAATGAAAGTCAAAGCGAACTGGTTGGTTACGATTCTTCAAAACATCTTGTTCTACAAAAGTAGGCTTGCTTTAATATTTATATATACCACCCATTGTAATTTCAGCATATGGAACACAAATAGTGGCACTACTGGAACTTAAAGTTCTCAATAGAAAGGTTGGATAAAGGTATTATTATAATTTTAAACAAATATTTACATATTTAAGCAATTAAAATATAATTCTAAAAACAAATGTTGAAAAGAATAATAAAATCACATTTATAAATGTATATAAATATTTTAAAATATGTACATTTATTAAATATTTAATATATAAATAAATTCAATAAATGATTGTTTGGTTCATTTGGTTGCTGTAAAAGTGGCTTTCTAGTTTGCGTCACTGAGAACTGCATGAATCAGAACTCTGATACAAGTTGCAATTAGAATTATAATAAAAAATTAAAGAATTATAATCTCTTGGCCTATTTGAAAATGCACACAAACAGAGAAAAAAATAGGTATAATTTGTGTAAGAATGTCTCTATTTTAGCTCATTCTTCTGCTCTCTATCTCTGTTAAGAAGCACAGTGAACCCTTTCCTCCAGCGTGCCTGGTGCTTGTGTTCTTACAAACTCGAGACCACAGTGTGAAGAGTCCAATTCCCAATAGACTGCTTTATGAGTCTGAACAGAGACCCTCAGCTCTCGGTTGCACATACACAACGAGGTGATTGCGTGAGGAAAAGCATGACCCTTGAATTAGCAGCTAGTGCCAATAGCCGTTTGGCAAATGAGATTGTCTTCTCTCTTTCTCCTTCATTCTATCTTATTGTTTTCTGGTCATTTTTCCCCCCAAGTTTGTCTGCTTTACTAATATGATGTTATCTCACTATTTCCCAGTGGATCTTATTTCCCCATGTTCCCTCCCAACATATATCTATCTGGGCACATACTGTAAGTGGAGGGGGAGGAGAGGACAGAGCTCTGGTGGTGTTAAGGGGCTGTCTAGTGAAGATCTTTAATCGGGGGAACCTAGCTTTGGTGCCTTTGGTGTCTCATGCCATGAATTTAAATCCCACCCTACCACACATAGGCCTACACACACACACAGCTCAGATACAGATTGTTACAGCTCAATAAGCAACCGGAGATATCAGAATTTATGTTAATTATGTTTGCCATTTTTCACCTGTACCTTCAACTACACCTGATTGCATCTTTCAGTAAATTTTTTAGTTAAAATTACTTTCATGGATTGCCAGAACTCACAAATTTTTCAAGACACCAATTTATCAGCAATCAAACATAATACCTCATACTTGCAATTTTGCATGATGCATAATGATGAATTGTTTTAAAGGATTATGAGTTTTGATTTAATGAGGGAACAACTTTGCAAGTTACTTGCTGAGAATTAAAACTGCTAGAAGAACCATCACTAGTCAAATGTTTGGACGCATGTACTCATTCTTTATTATTTCCATTTTTAATAGAAAATTACATTTTAGAATATTAATTAAATCACAAAAAATAACATCTAAGAAACTAAAAAATGGTGTAGAATCAATTTTTGCTCAGAAATTGCTAGTATTCACAAATTTCACAAATAACACAAAGAAATGGCAAGTAACACATTGAATTTAATGTGAAATTTGAAAAACAAACAGTATTAGCCTGTGAAACATACTAAAAACTTTTTACAGTGTATGAGAATTATGTAATGACAATTTTTTTTGCCTACGAAGATTGTCAACACAAAAAATTTCAAACATAATCCTTTTGATCAAAAGGTTTTTAATACCATGAGAAGCATAAATTCAGTCAAGTGTGTCCAAACTTTTGATTATGTGTACTGTACTGCAAATGTAAAACCCACACGATGCAAAACCAAAAGTCTTGGTTGATTAAGAATAGACTGAAATGATTTAATGGTTCAGTTATTCCTACCAGATGTCAGATTTGGAGTTGTATCCTCTGTGACTGAGGGCTTCAGGGCTCATGTAGTATGGAGTACCTGTGAAGGTAGTCGCCAGGTCACATGACCCCATCAGCAGACAGGATACACCAAAGTCACCTTAAAAGATTGAAACAGTTCTATCAGCAAAAACACTTTTTAAAAATTAGTTTTGCTGACAAAAAAATGCAATAAAGAATAATTAACCTTCTACAAACAAACCTTATGATGGCCAGCAAACAAGCTTTTGTATGTGAGCAATTGACTACCATGCACATACTTATTGAAATTCTTGCTTGAACATTAATTTTGAATCTCAGATAATAGGAAATGTGAACGGCTTGTGAATACAGTACAAATACATGTTAGGCCAGCAATATTCCTCCAAAAACTGTCCCCAAAAACAGCTTAAGGGAGATTCAGATGGACAAACATTATGACATTGCTGCAGATTTGTAAAGGATTTAGGAGTTGCCAGCATGCTTTAAAGCATAAATGATACTTTTACTGTTACAGGATTATTCTTGTTTCCCTTTTTATAGTTTTATTTTTCTGTAGTTGTTTTGTCATTACAGTTTGTCGTGTGGATGTTCAGCATTCATCAGTGATCTGCTTGTTAATTGTCACAGCTCTTGAGGTTTATGTGTTACTTTAAATGCTTAGAGTCTATGTGTCTCTTTTTGAAAGAAAAAAAAAAGGCTGCAAGTTGTGTTCTTTTTTAGAGGTAAAAAGCCTTGCAAAATGTCGTCTCCTTCAGAGCCAAGCAGTCATTTAAAATGTAATGATAAAGACATAGCTTCCTGTGTTGCTAATTGAACATCTGCTGAACAAGAGATCTGTGGTTGCTGTGACTCAAATAAATGTGACATTTAACATTTAGTGAATGTACAAATTAAAGTTGCTGGAAGAACTCCAACTCCATCTCTGTGCATCGTGACTGATAACGTAAAACTAGACATTTTAGATGTGTGAGAAACTTTGGCAAGAACTTGAAAATATCTTCTATAACGCTGACATGATATTATGAGTTTTCTCAACGTTTCATTTTTTACAGTGTGACCTGAGAATTAGTTTGAAGCAAACACTGTTATTTTGGCAGGCTAAGGCGCAAATTGACATAAAGCAACACAAATGCACAGATTAGCGTTCAAGTGAGTCTGCTGTATGAAGGAATTTCATACTTCAAGAACGCACAAATCCATTATTCAGCACCAAAATGAGCTAAACGTGACTTTATGCTGACAAGTTCACAACAAAAAGTATGGCAGGAAATTTTGGTGTCCATCAATGCACTTTAACTGAAAATACTGTATAAAAGCAATGCTCATCTGGTTTTTCTTGCATTCTATAAAAACTATCTGAGGTAGCTGACCGGAGTACACTTTTTTTTTTAATGATCCTTGTTTCTTTGTAGATGAGTGTCTTAACTGTCATAAAAAAAATGGCCTGTTTTACCAAATGGGAGGTGTTTTCGGATTTTGGTGCCATTAAAAGTCGCTTTTGAAAGCGTTGCCGGAACATCAAACACACATCAAGCATCCTTTGGGCTGTGAAGCAGAGCTTACCTATCTTAACAATATTCTTCCTTAGAAATATATTTTTGGCCTTTAGATCTCTGTGAAGTATTCTCCTGTTTAAGCAAGACAAACAAGAATTAATAGTCACCGAAGCTGCAAGAAGCAAGGATTTAGAGATGTGTTATTCCGTGGTGGGCATATTTGTCTTGTAAATTGCAAACTTTAATGTAAGGGCCAGCTATAAAAGACTTAAATAATTCTGAATGTAAAAATAGAAAATAGGTCAGTTATGAATTATTCACTGTAAAAAAGAGGAGCAGTGTTCTCGGCTCACCTCTGATGTATGTAATGTACTCCCAACAGTAGCTGACAGAGCCATTCACAGACCTGAGGCTCTGATAACATCCGGTTTGTGCGTTTCAACTCTTCTAACTTACAGTCCAAATCTTTGTCCTGTGGAACAAAGAGAAATTAAAGAGGCACAAAATGTTATAAATGAATATCCATCTCTTTTGCATGAAGCACTGGGAGTCCTGGCTACACAGAGCAGACAAAAAGCAGATTAAATAAACAGTCTTTGTTCCCAAAAAGATACTTCAAAGAGTAATACTGTGGTATTTTTCTCTGGTTTCCTATGTGTACATTCTCTCTGATCTTTCTCTGTTTGCATTAGTGGATTGTGAAGTTGTCTTTAAGAATGTAAGTCTTTGGGCACCTATTTACACTTCAGACAAACCCACATTTTTCCTGCTCACACACACACTGGCAGCACCAGTCACGATGCCCGGAGTCTCCTGAGACCTCTGCAGGGAGCGTGAGAGAAAGCAAGAGAGAAAGAGACCCCACTGCTAATGATCAAAGACGATTAAAAATAATTCTGAGTGTCAATTAAAAAGATAGTTCATCCAAAAATGAATATTCTATCATAATTAAGGCCTACTCACTGTCATTTCAAACTTTAGATTTTTTTTTCTTTCATGGAGCATAAAAGAACACACTGTATAGTGCCTGCAGCTTCACAGCCAAACGAACTGAGATGACAATCAAACATGCTCTCATAAAATGTCCTCTCCCTGTCTCAAGAGCCATGAAAAGTCAGATTCTTTAATGAATCAGCTCTTTTAGAGTGTTCATGTAAACTGGTCACTGGTCAAATAAACTTTTTTTCTATTGCATTAAGTGTAAATTAGTTTTTAAGGCTGTCGCCTTCATTATTTTTCTGTCAGATAAATACAGAATAAATAATATATGTTGAGGGAATAATAGTTCATCCAAAAATTGCTGAAAATGGATCCTCAGGCCAAGTTGTATGCTTTTTGGAGAATTTTAGTATTACATCACCACCAATGGATTTTATCTCACCAATGGATCCTCTGCAGTGCATGGGTGCCATCAGAATGAGAGTCCAAACAGCTGTTAAAAAACATCACAATAATCCATAAGGGATCCACACGACTCCAATCCATCAATTATCACCTTGTGAAATGAAAAGCTTTATGTTTATAAGAAACAAATCCATCATTAAGACAAATCTGGCTCAGTGAAAAAGTAGTTTTATCTGAATCAGGAGAGAAATATGCACAGATGATGCACTGTTTACAATCGAAAACCGTTCTAAACAAGCATGTTTGTGGATTTTGACCAACAGGGGATAGCTTTTTCCACTAAGGGAAGCATTTATTATGGATTATGGGCTTGTATTTTGGCCAGAAGTGTCCTTTTAAAGTTAAAGTGCCATAATGATGGATTTCTTATAAACATGCAGCTTTTCACGTTACAAGACGTTGACCCATTGAGTCCCTTGGTAAATATGATCAAAGAAGGCTCTGAAAATAAACCTGCATTATTAATCCTTTTGATCTTTTCAATATTTTGGTAAATTATTGGCACCAAAACAATACTTTGGGGGTTTAAACTATTCCTTAAATGTACAATAATGGAATCAGAATGAGCATATAAACATGCAGCATATTTAAGGATCTCTCTGTTTTTACCAAGTGCCACCAAGAGAATAATCAATCCCACTAATGATACGACTGAAGCGGAGCTCAGTTTCAACAAGGAGCTGAACTCAGCACCCCTCATTTCAATAAAAACAGACATTTGTCAATGTCTCAAGAGAGTGAGTTCCATTAGAAAAGTCTTCTATCGACAGGCATGAGTCAAATTAGCACACTGTGTGGATATACTGCGGGCTTTGCAGTTCATTTGAAATGTCTTTGGATAAGCCCTCCTGCACACTGCCCGAGGGATGTGTTTGCTCAATGTAAGTGCGGCTCGCTACGCATCCAAGCAAAGGATGATTCGCATTATGAGTGTAATTGGGACTGGCTAATTTGTTGGCCTCCAATATATTTATCTACGGTTATGACCATCATCACTCAAAAAGCCTACTCAAATGCTTTCAAAAAGCTTTCATCAATGCTTTTCATGAGTGCAAAGGTTTAATTGAGCAATGAATTTTGGAATAAGCATTGTAGCATGAACAGAAGTAATGAAAACTTCCCTGCCAGTCATACCTCCATTTCACACACACACACACACACACACACACACAAAAGAGTGTTTTTCATTTATCAGAATGTCATGGATCTCAAATGAAATATATTGAAAGTTTTGAGCAAATGCATCAGGCAACCAGAGGCACCAGCGTATGATCTCTAGAAAAGTGGGACACAAAAAGATTTCTACAGTGACAGTAAAGACATTTATAATGTTACAAAAGATTTATTTTTCAAATAAGTACTGTTCTTTTAAACTTTCTGTTCATCAGAGAATCCTGAAAAAAAGTATCCATAAAATAGTTTCCATAAAGTGTTACGTAAAGCAACTGTTTAACCATCTGGGGTCTGAATGTGTTAATGAGAACAATAGGAAATGCTTCTTGAGTGACAAGTCAGCATATTAGAATGATTTCTGAAGGATCATGTGACACTGAAGACTGGAATAATGGCTGCTGAAAATTCAGCTTTAAATAAAATAAATTACATTTTTAAATTGATCAAATAAATGCAGCCTGGTGCACACAAGAAATTTTCATTAACAAATAATACAGACCTCAAACGGAAAACGGAACGGAACGGAACGGAACGGAACGGAACGGAACGGAAAGGAACGGAAAGGAAAGGAAAGGAAAGGAAAGGAAAGGAAAGGAAAGGAAAGGAAAGGAAAGGAAAGGAAAGGAAAGGAAAGGAAAGGAAAGGAAAGGAAAGGAAAGGAAAGGAAAGGAAAGGAAAGGAAAGGAAAGGAAAGGAAAGGAAAGGAAAGGAAAGGAAAGGAAAGGAAAGGAAAGGAAAGGAAAGGAAAGGAAAGGAAAGGAAAGGAAAGGAAAGGAAAGGAAAGGAAAGGAAAGGAAAGGAAAGGAAAGGAAAGGAAAGGAAAGGAAAGGAAAGGAAAGGAAAGGAAAGGAAAGGAAAGGAAAGGAAAGGAAAGGAAAGGAAAGGAAAGGAAAGGAAAGGAAAGGAAAGGAAAGGAAAGGAAAGGAAAGGAAAGGAAAGGAAAGGAAAGGAAAGGAAAGGAAAGGAAAGGAAAGGAAAGGAAAGGAAAGGAAAGGAAAGGAAAGGAAAGGAAAGGAAAGGAAAGATGTATAATCCATGACATTTCCAGGTTTAAACTTATTTTTCCCTGAATGTCCCTGAAATTCAGGATGTCGATAATGCTGGAAACCCTGGTGTCAGCATAAGTATAAGTCTAAGACAAGGATGTTATATGAGTAGTGCAACAAAAAAATACTACCCCTTCCATTATCAAACATACAAATTAAAAAAACTAATTTGCATCAAGCAGATCTGGACTGCAATCTCTCAGTTTGATTGGGCACGACACTTCTGATCTCAACAGTCTCTTTGATATCTTGAGATGAGAGCAGCTGGTGGGGTGAAGACTGGCCTGGTTAAAGAGATGAGATGACTGGCATGGACAGATCTGAGCCACACTGCTGGAGAAAGAGCAGAGCTCCATTCTTTATCAGCTCACTGTTGACGTTCAACCATTCAGGTGCAAAGTGCTCCAGGGCAATCAGATCACTTTCTTCACGTAAGAGTGTGTGTGTGTGTTTTCATGAAGGGGAAAATGGTTGGAGCTAATAGAGGCTTCCCATCCCTAATGATTCCCACCCAGAGCTGTTTCTAACAGGAAGCCAGACCCTCTTTCTCTCTCTCTCTCTCTATGTGTGTGTGGCTTCAGTCTTTTAGCATGGAGCCATGACATTTATCCAAAGGAGTAGGTGGTAATGAGATCTGCAGTGAGTCATGTAGAGGAAATTTTTATGAATTTATTACAGAATATTTTTTTTTGTGACTATATCAAAGGCAACATTTCCACAAATAATTGCATGGTGGTATGCCAGACAATTAGTAAACACACACAGCCAGCTCCATATTTCCACCCATTATACTTTTATAGAGCATCCTAAATAGTCATAGACTATCAATTCAGCTCCAGAATATTTGCTTTTTTAAAATCTGGCAGTCGATGGAATAATTAAGGTATTTTGCATTGTGACAATTCCCACTCAAATTATCATTATTGTAAAGGGAAAAAATCTAATTCTCATTATCATAATATAGTAATAAAAATGACCTGGTATTAACATTGTTTATTAAAAAAAAAGGCATATTAGAATAAATACAATAAAAAACAAAAATACTAATAATATACAATATTAAGGGTCATTTACCAACCATGCACAGAAACCTTATGTAACAGAAAAGCAGTAACAGTTGCATTACAGACAGAAGATCAAAGATCAATGAGTCTCGTCTTGATTATAGTGAGTGTATGTCAGATGCAAGTCAACCTACGTGGAACACAATGGTAAACATGCAAAAGATGAAAGAGAACAGAACGAAGAGAACTAGAAGCCGGAAGCAGAGATATTCTATTCATAAGATTTTCTTCTTGCTTTATTCAACTGCTGTAGATCAGAGTGAACCCCAGCTCGTTGAGAACGAGACAGACACAAGATCAATGGTGTGGCCTATCGTTCATCCCATGTCTCTTAGGAGAATGGAACTCAATGCACATGCTCAGCACAGGAGGGATCCCCTTAATCTCCGTAGCGACTCCACATGACATGCAGTAACCCAGAGCACAGAATACAATCAAAACAGCATTAACATTAAAATAGTTTTTTATGTTTTTATGGCATCTGTGATATTTTATTTTTCAACAGCTTGGAAACTATGTGGAATTAATAGTTGGTAAAATGTTACTGAATTTATTTTGCCCAAAAGCTGCCACTATGGCAAACTTTACAAGTTTTTAAACTTCTCAAAAACTAAAACACATTTTCATGACATTTGTGCAAGATGGCCAAATCATATGATGTGCAAATTTTTCCCTGTCAAAATCATGGCTATGTTTGGAACTTGTCTGATTTCTAACAAGTTCACCATCTTGTATAAATTAGGATGTCAGTTCTCATATAGTCGTGTCTGATATAAAGACGACAGTCACAAAAATAAAATAACACTTTTCACTTTTGCGAATGTTGGATATTCAAAATTTGGTCACAGACTATTACAACCCGAATTCCGGAAATGTTGGGATGTTTTTTAAATTTTAATAAAATGAAAACTAAAAGAATTTCAAATCACATGAGCCAATATTTTATTCACAATAGAACTTAGATTACATATGTTTAAACTGAGAAATTTTACAATTTTATGGACAAAATTAGCTCATTTCAAAGTCTCAAAATAGTTGGTACAGGAGCATTTTTACCATGGTGTAGCATCTCCTCTCCTTTTTAAAACAGTTTCAAGACATCTGGACATCGAGGTTATGAGTTTCTGGAGTTTTGGTGTTGGAATTTGGTCCAATTCTTGCCTGATATAGGTTTCCAGCTGCTGAAGAGTCGTCTTTGACGTGTTTTTCGTTTAATGATGCGCCAAATGTTCTCTATAGGTACAAGATCTGGACTGCAGGCAGGCCAATTCAGCACCCGGACTCTTCTACTACGAAGCCATGCTGTTGTAATGGCTGCAGTATGTGCTTTTGCATTGTCCTGCTGAAATACACAAGGCCTTTCCTGAAATAGACGTCGTCTAGAGGAGAGCATATGTTGCTCTAAAACCTTTATATACCTTTCAGAATTCATAGTGCCTTCCAAAACATGCAAGCCGCCCATACCGTATGCACTTATGCACCCCCATACCATCAGAGATGCTGGCTTTTAACCAAATGCTGATAACACGCTGGAAGGTCTCCCTCCTCTTTAGCGTCCATAATTGCCAACAAGAATGACTAATTTGGACTCGTCTGACCATAGAACACTTTCCCACTTTGAAACAGTCCATTTTAAATGAGCCTTGGCCCACAGGACACGATGGCGCTTCTGGACCATGTTCACATATGGCTTCCTTTTTACATGATAGAGCTTTAGTTGGCATCTGCAGTAAACACGGCAGATTGTGTTTACTAACAGTGGTTTCTGGAAGTATTCCTGGGCCCATTTAGTAATGTCAATGACAGAATCATGCCGATGAGTGATGCAGTGTCGTCTGAGGGCCTGAAGACCACGGGCATCCAACAAAGGTCTTCGGCCTTGTCCCTTATGCACAGAGATTTCTCCAGTTTCTCTGAATCTTTTGATGATGTTATGCACTGTAGATGATGAGATTTGCAAAGCCTTTGCAATTTGACATTGAGGAACGTTGTTTTTAAAGTATTGCACAATCTTTTTATGCACTCTTTCACAGATTGGAGAGCCTCTGCCCATCTTTACTTCTGAGAGACTCAGCCTCTCTAAGACATCCCTTTTATGTTACAGACCTGATGTCAATTAACTTAATTAGTTGCTAGATGTTCTCCCAGCTGAATCTTTTCAAAATGTCTTGCTTTTTCAGCCCTTTGTTGCCCCTGTGCCAACTTTTTTGAAACGAGCTCATTTAGTGGATAAAAGTGTAAAATTTCTCCATTTAAACATTTGTTATGTTCTCTATGTTCTATTCTGAATAAAATATTGGCTCATGTGATTTGAAAGTCTTTTAGTTTTCCTTTTAATCAAATTTAAAAAAACGTTGGGTTGTAATTCAACTCCTGCACATTTGCTCTTTTTTTTTTAAATTTGGCAGTCAATTAAATAATTAAGGATGTTTAATCACCATAATATCAGAATAATAAAATGATAATGTTGATAAAACAATATAAAATTAAATAAAATGACACCAATAGATTGGATTATATAAAAACATAAAATTTCATCATCTCATAAGATGTCAGTGTTCTCATATCATGTTTGATATGAAGAGGACAGTCTTACAAAAATTAAATTAGACTTTTCACTTTTTGCAAATGTTGGACATTTGAAATTTAGTTCAGGTCAACACAGGTTCAAATTTTGTGACAAGTTTAATAAAGCTAATAATTTAATATGGATGTGGTCTGACACATCAATTTAGTACAGCAATTTGGACAAGAAAAAAAGGTGTCCTAAGGCAAACTATCTCCATAACATTCCAAGGGTAAGAAACACACTTCCAAGGTAACATAGCTGTAGCATCTCCATTCAAAACAAAAAGCCCTGGCTTTTGACACAGAAAGGCATGGAAACAGACCCAGAAAATCCAGAATTTTATTGCTACCCAGGAGACTTCACAGGGTTCTCAGTTATCTTTCATCTAAGTATCACATTTTTCTCACGTTTCCCCAAAAGTTCCCATAGAGAAATACAAATGGGCACAAATTGTTGGCATAGAGTAAGAATTTGATGAGAAATGTCTTTGTATTGAAATCTCTGACTCTGGTATCTTATCAGATTTTGTGACATTTAAAGGGATAGTTCATCATTTACTCACATTCAAGTTGTTAGAAAGCTGTATGAGTCTCTAACCAAAGAGTTGTTGGTAGCCATTGAGTTCCAAAGTATAAAAACATAGAAGCCAAATGCTACCAGCAACTGTTTGGTCACCAACATTCTTCAAAATAACATCTTGTGTCTTCAAAAGAAGAAATACATTTAAATAGGTTTATTACAACATGTGGGCGAATAAACAATGACAACATTATCATTTTTGGGTGAACTATTCCTTTAAGATATCTTCAGAAACTCTCGATGAGACTCGTGTGAGATTACTGCTATATATTTCAGTATCTCAAAAATCTGAGAAGCAGACAAAGCAAACGTCTTCATCTGCTCTCCATTTATTCTCACTGCTGTCTAGGAGAAACGATCAGAGATCTCATTCATGATTTTTCTTTCCTAAGGGCAATGTCCATTACATTCACTAAGAGTTACCTGTGGAACAAAGGAGCTCTGGACAACAGCCTGTGTGCCGAAGAAAAAGATAAAGGAGACTAGCAAAATGTAATAATCACTGACCAACAGTGTTGGGCTAGTTACTCAAAGAATGTAATATATTACTCATTATTAGTTACTCCTTTCAAAAGTAATATTGTTACTTTACTTATTACTTTCTGGCAACAGTAATTAGTTACACTACTAGTTACATTACTTTTTCTTCACACCCCACAGAAGTTGTAACTGTGTATCTTCCAGATAAAATTCTTCTAGAATGTTACTAACAAAATATTTCTGCCTCATCATTTCACCAAAACTACATTCGATCACAGTCAGAAGTTATTACAAACACTCAATAGTGATTGATAGTGGCATTCAAGTAGAAGTGTTGTATTCATATCGTAATGCAATATTTCTATCTGCTGAATGTAAGCTTTTCCATATTCCAAGCTTGCCTGCTGCACTGGGGACATCACATGCATGTGCGAGTCATGAAAATTTTGAAAATAAATCTAGGAATTATTTGATTGTTGGATTTTAAATCAGCGGGGTTGAGGCATCAAAAGTAACTAAGTAACTAAGCTGTTTTATGGATGGTAACTGTAATATTATTACTGAAAACTTATTAGTAATTAGTTACACTACTAGTTACTGCAAAAAGTAATATTATTACAGTAACTAAATTACTAGTAACTAGTTACTGCCCAACACTGCTGACCAAGCCTTCCAAAAGAATAGGGCAGTGATGACACGAGACCGGTCTGACCTGCAGATATGTCTTAATAAGCAAGGAAAAGATGAGAAGATCAGATGGTGAGATTGAGACAGAAGCTGTGGGGCAGATGAGCGTGATCTCTGGGCGATGTCATGCGCTCAGCATCTCTGATCCATCGCTGAACATAGAAAAGGCACCACAGGGATGAAGGAGGACAGTAAGTAGAGTGTTTGAAAGCTTGTTACGGAATAGGGTTGGGTGCAAATACATCCAGAATTATGCTTAGGAATTCAACTAAAAGGCATATGCAATCTATTTTACCTCTGTAACATTATGTGAAATTCAAAGAGGAAATGAAAAGAGCAAGTTATTACTTTTCAGTGACTTTTTGCACCGATGAATCATGCATAATAACACCAGGCGCATGTACAAAGAAAGTAAATAGAGTCAATTTTGATTTCATATTGTCTTTAAGATCATCATTTTAAAGCCCTCAAGATAGAGGGTGATTCTATCACTCACTTTCATTTGGAATGTCTCTGCAAATAGAATTCCCTCCCCAGAGTGTTTTTCAAGGGCACAACAAGACATTTGCTCGAAATATCACCACAATAGGCCAACACAGTTTACAGGACCAGATCATGTGACTTGCTTCAGGCTTATTATGACTAGAAATGACCAAAAAAAGCTAACTCAGGTGTTCCCAAAGGACAATTTACCTCACAGTACTCAGTGATGATGCAGAAGGTGTCTCTCTCCAGGAAGCTGCTGTAGAACTTGAGGATGGCAGGATGGTTTAGCTGAGAGAGAAGCTGAGCCTCTTGAGTGGCATGGACTGTCTCATTGGGTTTCAGACCGCCAACAGGAATCTCTTTCAACACCTTCCTGCACAATAAACCACAGAGAGGAGGGATTATAATGCCTTAGTGCCATGAAGAGAAGCTTGTGGTTTAAATACTGTATGCAATATACATGACCAGTAAAAAGATTTGTAAGAATATATTTTTAAAAGAGTCTTATGCTCATCAAGGCTGTATTTATTTAATCAAAGATACAATATTGTGAAATAGTATTACAATGAAATACTGGCAGAGCTGAATTTTCAGCAGCGATTACTCCAGTCTTCAATGTAACAATCATGCACAATTATAAATAATGGTTCTTAGCATTATCAGTTTTCAAAACTTCATATTTTTGTGGTTGTTACGGGTTGTGGTTGTGGCATAAAATAAAATGAATATAAATGAAAGGCAGGAGAACGAAACGGCTTCAACGCACTTTTTCCCATTTATTAACTTATAAACATCATTACACTAATCACAGACAAAGACAAAGGGAGAACTGAGGACTTTTAAAGGAAAGAGAACAAAAGAGCAAACAACGTAATTAAACTCAGGTGGGGACAATGACAGATAATTAACTAATGAGTAATGGAACTAAACCAAATAAGGACAACGGGGAACTTCAAACAGGGCAGACATGTTACAGTGGTCCACGTGATACATTTTTTGAGGATTTTTTGATGAACATAAAGTTCAAGGAACAGCACTTATTTGAAAAATAAATATGTTGTAACACTTATTAATATTAATATACACTTATTAATTTTTTTTTCTTTTAATTACTTACTCTAAACTTTTGAATGGTAGTGCATCATGGTTTACATAAAATATTAAGCAGTAAAAACATTTCCAATATTGATAATAATAGTAAATGTTTCTTAAGCAAAACTGAAGGATAATGTGACACTGAAAAGTGGACCAGCTTTGCCATCACAGGAAAAATGACATAAAAATAGAAAACATTTTTCTTTTTAATCGTAAAAATATTCATAATATATATATATTATTTTTACTGTATTTTTGATCAGTTAAATGTAGACTTGGTGAGCATAAGAGACTTATTTTCAAAAACATTTAAAAAAAAATCCAAACCTTCACCAGAAGTGTAAGTTTATAAAATAAACGGTAATAAAATTGGAGTTACAAATTAAAAAACAATGTGAATGTCCATCATAGTAAAGTCAGTCACATTCATCATTACTCACATTATTCATTTTCTACGTGCATATTCTAATTAAGCAAGTTGTGAAAGAGTGATAGTCTGTGGGTTTTGCTCTCATGAGCCCCCCAAATCAACCTGCTCATCTTATTGCTTGTTCAGCCTTTAATTTTCCACAGCCTCTCTTCAATTTCCTACTTCCCGCACCCTGCCACCGCTGCTCAGATGCACTGTGTTTATATAAGTGTCACGTCCCTCAATTACCAGCTGTAACCTGGCCCCAAAAATGTCATTTAGGGAAGAACAGATTGTTTTCCCTGACCTTTTCAAGCCTGAAGGGATCGGGAAGCCAGGGCCACACTGTAAATTAAGTCTGTCATTAGCTCACAAATTATGAAGTGTCACTGTAATTATTTTGCTTTTAGTGTTAAAATGGAAGAAGAGACATCCATTGACTGAAAGTTGCCTTGGCCTATTTGACCTTTTGCAACGAGAAGGAAGAAAGAATCAGCCACCTTCTGATGCATTTCAGATGAAAGACACTCACGATGACAGATTTTAAATCAGAGAAAATCCATCTGAATAAAAACAATAAGCATAAATTATCATACTATTATTAAATTCTAAAAACCAATGGTTTTGAATAATGCAGAACTTGTGATCATTAGCCATTTTTAAAAATGAAGAATGATCTTGGAATGAATGATAATTGGAGAGAAACTCCGTGGAGGATTATTTTTCCGAATATGACTGCCACGTCTCCTGATCAAACTTTATGCACGTCATAATTCAAGTTAAAGCGACAAATAAGGAATGCTCAGAGCGGCTAATTTAATCCCATCGGCTTTTAGCGAGAAGAAAAATGCAAATGAGCATTTAACACAAAGCAGGGATTTAAAATCATATTTTAGTGACCTTATTTCCAGACCTTAAGGGAGTTAATCAAATACCACCAACAGAGAGGAACGCACTGCATCTGCCTCTTGGTTTTGTTGTAAATTGGTTCTCAGGTTGTTGAAGGAGGACTCTCATTTACCTCTCCTCTCTCTACTCCTACATTCTGTTCTTTCCTCTTCCTACTTGAAAATCATTACAGCAAAGGGAACAGGTAAAGTGCACTTCAGTAGCTCAATGCTGGCCTTGGATAGCTCTCATTCGTCATGTTCTCCTGGAAGCTGAGGCACGGGCGTAATAGGTAATGTGTTTTTAAAGATGCAGGAAGCAACTCCTTAATGGAGCAGTTCGTTCAGAACTAAACTACGGCAGCTCAGGTCATTCCAAATCCATATGACTCACTTGATATATGGGCAATGATGCATTTAAGCACCAAAAGTACAAGTGCAAAAATATCATAAGATTAATAAAAGTCGTCCACTGTGTGTGATCAGTGTGCTATATTCTGTGCTAGACAGGTGAGGTCACATTTGCAAAGTTTCACAGAGATTTTGCAGGCAAAAAAGGTCTATTGTCCATAGTATAGTAATGTATTAAGCTCAAACTCAAGTGACAAGCAGTTTTTGTTGGTAAATGTGGAAGATTTGTGTGACCAGCTTGAACATGATCGAAATTGCATATGGAACTTGTTTCACGAAACTCCTAATTTGGATTTCTATTTCAAATGACTGGATTTCGTCTTTGAAATTTCACCAAGCAATTGTAAAAGTGACCGCACCATATGACAGCCATGTGATAGACAGCTGTTAATCACTGTAACCAGATCATAAGTCAGTGAGTTGAACCGGGTCCGATTTCATGAACAAATCATTGAGGACGATTTTGTGAACTTGTATGGTATGGAGCCCCTAAGGAAGACATGGTGATGGGAAAAAAAATGAGATGGGAGGAAAAATTATATTTCAATGCTCTCCATTCCCTAGAGAAACTTTGAATTTGCTCGCAAAACATTCTCTTGCAAAAGTTCTGAACTTCCTCAATTTTGCGTCTGCTCCAGGCTTGGTTCCAAAAACAAATATCTGAGGATGCCTCTGATATTAGTGAGTTTGTGCTGGCCTTAAAGCACATTTTTTTCAAATATATTTGTCCCAGTCCATTGCTTGTTAACACTATGTCAGTCATTGCAATTTTGAGAGTGAATCTCACATTTATATGCAGATGTTACTTCTGAAACTTTGCAACATGCACATGGCTGCTGGTACTCTTAGCAGCACTAAAAAGCCTTTTATTCCAATTCTGAATGGATTATATGTAGCCTAGAAAGTACGTAGAGCGCTCCCTTTGTAATAAATTAAAAGCTGTCACACATCTTAGTTCAATAAAATGAACAATGAATCTCTTATTTACATTGTGTCAACACTTTCTTTGTTATAATCAGATGATTCGCGAGCATGTAGAACTCAGCACTGGCCAAAAATTCTGGCGTTTTGGGTGTTGAGTGTATTCTAACTTCTGAGTGGCCATTGTGTTCAAGAAATCAGAGCGCAAACACGAATACACATCAGAGTATCTGCCAAATCTGTTTCACCATTATGCTATTAGTATAGCTTCAACTTGGAGCTCTTGTTTACATTTGAGGGTGTTAGTATAGTTTTTGTAAGAGAATGCAGAAGTTTTGCGAGAGAATGCTAACATTTTTGGGAGCTAATGAAAAAGCTTAGAAATATAATTTCTGTAATATAATATCTCATTTTTTCACCATATTCCTTTAGCGACTCCATATGTTGCTCAAGTGATTAATTGAAAAGATCTGAATCAAAAGAACAATTCGTTCATGAATTGGACATTGCTAAAATCAGGAGCTTTATGATTTCCTAAGGAAAAGTCATACTAAAATCATACCAAATGAAACGACATGAGAATAAGTAAATGATGGCAGACCTTTCATTTGTTGTTGAACTATTCTGTTAACCTTTTCAACATGCACAACAGAACGTTTTGTGCACATAATGCCTCCAAATGGCACTACACCCACAGGGAAATAAGGCAAGATTTCTTTATCATGCTATAAGATGTCATATCTCTAGAGAGGACAATAACTAATGCTCAACTTCAAACTAAATATTCAAGCATTAGTGAGGGATAACACCAGCTCTACTCATATTGCTCAAACCAACAACTCAGTTTTGTGCATGTTTTGAAATTATACTTGTTGATGTAGCAGCTCAAATAACAGACAATGGCACAAACACTAGGCCGCACCATTCTAAAGCTCACATTTAGTGAGACTTACTTCCAGGGTTGGGAAAAGATACATCAAAATGTATTTTAAAATAAAATACCAAATACCTTAATTTTAAGTTTATCAAAATAAACTACACAATACCACAGCCAAACAATGTATCACTATAAACTACTGTATTTTTGTATTTTAAAAATACTGAAAAATCCTTTTACAAGGGAGCATGAAATTTCTTCGCAAACCTTCCACCAATTGGCCTATTTGATCTATCCCTTCACCATTACACTGACTTGATTAAGTAAACAGTGTTTGATAGTAACATTTGATAGCATCAAATATTCACATATCCCTGTGATCTCCCAGATGAAGGTTAGTTTAAAAAAAGTAACCAACAGTTTAATGTTTAAGTTTACGAATGACTCATGATTGTATCCTAATTTAGTTACTTGGTGTTTGGTAATGAAGGGCCTACTTGACACTGGCAACACTGACTCAAAGACAAACAAGTCATTTATGAGAAGACAACTGATGGCACATGTATTCATAGCAACTAGTTTCTAACTAATTAAGAATTTGATTGTTAATCATAAACATAACAATATATTATGTGTCAGGCAGCCATTCATGCAATGGCATGCAAAATCATAATCCTACTAAACAGCTACTTCAATTAGGGTACAATATTCAGCAATCAAATATTTATTTATCAGTCATTGGACACCTATTTGGAAGTTGAAAACAAACATTTTAGCATTTCAACAATTATTAAATGATCAATATGTTTTGATTTTAAATGAAGTCAGAAACGTAATCAGAAAGTAGCAACAGAACTTGTCAAGGAGTATTAACCCAACTCCAACCACAGAATCTATTGAGAGCCATAGAAGTATAGAGGGACCCCTTATAGGGGAGAAGATTTTCCAAGGACCCCCTCAAAATTATAACAGTGTTTAAGGCTAAGGTTAATGTGGGTGGGAGTATAATGAACCTAATATGATTGTTTTATTGGAGCAGATGGTCCCTGTTGTATATGTACTTTTTAAAAACAGGGTATGCAGTATATGCAGTGCATAGGGGCGCCGCACATAGGGGGGCGCCATTTTGCCGAAATCATTTTGTGAAAATCTTCTTTAATAAAACGTTATACATAATCAAAAGCTTAGTTGTTAAATATGTTAAATGAAAAATTTTGGTTAGAGTCTGACTTGTTGTGACCCAAAGGTCCCGGGTTCGAGTCTCGGTACCGGCAGGGATTGTAGGTGGGGAAAGTGAATGACCAACGCTGTCTTCCACCCTCAATACCATGACTGAAGTGAGACCCTTGAGCAAGACATCAAACCCCCAACTGCTCCCCGGGCGCCGCAGCAAAAATGGCTGCCCACTGCTCTGGGTGTGTGTTCACTGCTGTGTGTGTGCACTTGCATGGGTGAAATGCAGAGTATGGGACACCATACTTGGCCATGTCCTTTCCTTTCCTTTAAACTACTGAGTAGGCACCAATCAGAGGCTGCATTTTTATGTCATCATGTAGACTTCTTACAAAATATTTTAAAACTACAAAAATACAAAAGACTAAAGTATTTTGATACAAAATATGATGCCATTTTCATCAACCCTATGAAACACAAATGACAAAATCCTGCTTTATAACTGAAATACGTATTTGAAATACATGTCTCATAAATACTGCACATCCCTGCTTACTTCAATGGTGAGACACACAAAGAATCATTACATTGAAGTATGACAGGTCAGTCTAATTTTGAAAATCAAATTTCGTCTTGGCCACTTCCTCTCATGTCTCATTAGAGCTAACATACCTTAATAATGCATTATGTCACAAGACCAATCAAATGAACAGTTGAGCTGATGTTGTGGAAAGTCATTTACTGTATTATGGATTCACATTAGAAGCTTCTACCTGAATAATGATAAGAGATCAAAACAACAAGATATTCCAATCATCCATAAAGCTGTTACATCATCCAAGATAATATGTTTGTATTTATCCACTTCATTTCAAGTAAAGGACCCAGTCAATTACTGGACAATTTGAACTCTATTTACAATGTTGACAATGTTTACATGTTGATAACATGTCAGGGATTTCATCTTCTAGCACTTAATAGCTTTGCTTAAAGAAACATTTCCATGAACATTCAACATGAGGCAGTTATCTGTCATGAAAACAACCTCTCATTCCTTATTTTGCTGTTGTATATGAAATATATAGTACAATAAATGAAAATTCATTCAGTCTCATCTTGTTAATGTAAACATCCGCTAATCAATGTTCTCTAGTCTGTTAGATAATGACCGATAGATAGTCCCCTCATGTCAAAGCAGATACATGCCTATGTTACCAGGACTGTAATACAGTATTGAATCCCTTCCATAATTTAGTCTTTAGTTTAAAAATTTGTCAAGGACAGATATGGGTAATTTAAAATACAAAAAATAATATATTGATGTACAACAATCTTGATATTAACTTTATTTTGAAGATAGATTAAATATAGGCATCTACAAGACTGTCCATTCTCTCTAATAGGGTGACATAAATATACATAATGACTATATACAGTACAAGCCTGTTCTGCAAATACACTTTTCTGTTGTGTTGGTACGGTTGCCTGATAAGCACGACGAGAATCCATAATTTTATTTAGTCTAAATGTAAATATATGTGGAGTTTCAATTTCAACCTCACCATATTTCTGCACAACACATATTTATTTAAATCCCAGGTATTTTTTACTTGTGGAAGAATGTAAAGAAAAGCTCAGCTAGACCTCTTCTGAAAGAAAATGGTATATCATCGATAAAAAAAACATCAATCACTGAAATTTCCTGTGGTGAATAATTGAACATGCGTTCATGTCCCATTTCTTAGTCTCTCTCTGGAGGCGTAGAGGCAATTTAAGATCTATTTTAAGGATATTGGAAAGCTGAGCAAATAACCAACCACAATCCTTTGAAATTTTAACCTGCATGGTTCCATATTCTATTTCAACCCCGAGATCAGAGGAAACAGGTATGAATATACAGTAAATGACAGGGCTCATCAACTCCTGCTCATTTTCACAGTCTACATCCTTTGAACGAAAGCCTTGGCCCAAATTAAACTGTCACCCCTTATCTGTGATGAGTTTTTGCAGAAATTAATTACATTATCCTAGATTATCACATACACAATTAGACATTTAAAAAAAATTTGACTGGCTACAATATGAATGGATTATATTCATCATAAGCTGAACAAGTCTCTCTATAAATGTGGCAAAATGTTTTACTTTTTGAGGTGTTAAGGTCAGATAACCCTAAAAGGCACTGTCACAATTACTATGTGTACTGTAAAAAATAAATGGAGGGAAAATTCCCATGATACATGAACCAGGTCAGTGAATGAACCAGTTTAAAGGTCTGGAATCAAACTAATGTGGCAGCATAGACCAAGAAAGCCCCAAATCTGTCATGCAGTGGTATGAAAGGAAAGAGTGCCTATAAGAGAGAGAGCAAAATCAGGAGGTGGAGAGAGACCAGCCTGTACGAGAGTCTGGGCACCTGCAAACAAATTGGGAGATTTCTGAAGTGGAAGGTTGCATAACTGAGAGCTGGATCATGAGGTGAGCAGAAACAAGTAATGCTGCCAGGAGTCTCCAGGGAATCTTGTCAGACAGGGAAATCCACAGAGGACAAGCTGAAAGTGGGCTAGCAGGGCTGAAGAGAGAAGCATTCCCTTCCTTGAATGAGATTAGCCGCTTCTGGCCTCTGAGAGGAGAATAAACAAATTATATTCATAATGCTCCAGATTCGCTACACTGGTGTTTTGTTTTAAGTGACTGCCGCATTGTAATAAAGAGACAACTGTTCCTCATTTAAAATGAAAATACTCAATAGTGCATGAGGGGTCAAGAGGTCAATAGATGGAATCAGCTGTCACAAACAAGATAACAAACCATTCAAAATCTCATTTCAGATTTAACCACAGTGCACCAAAATTTACATTTTGTCATCATTTACTAATACTCCTTGTTCAAAAGAATTCATGAGAGATGTCTGCTTTGAGACCAAATGATTTGTTTTAGTCAGATCTTAATGAATTGATTCATCCAGTACCCAAAAACTTCTGAAAGATTAGTTGACTAATCAGACTGATTTCAACTTCAAATGTTCATCACTCAATGGTATTGTTTGACCACTTACAGTTCTTTTGTGTATTTTTACAGGCTTGAAAGCTCCATTCATTGTAACTGCATGGAAAAGTGTGACCAATACAAACATTTCCTTTTGTGCTGCAGCAAGAAAAAGTCATAAGAACAACACGAGCATCCGTTTTGTTGTTGTTAACTAAAACTAAATCTGGAACTATTCAAATAATTTTCAGTAGCTGAAATAAACCTGAAATGAAAACACACACACACATTAGTTAAAATAGAAATGTTGCTTTGGCAACTAACTGATATAAGGTTTTGAAAGAATACAAATTACTAAAACTAAAATTGAAATAAAAATGATAAAGACGCTATAAAGAAATATTTAAAAAGAACACTGAAAATTACAAATCACACAATAACTAACACTTTTAATTACTATAATCAAAATGAATAATGAAAATATAAAAATAAAAGCTAATTCTAACTAAATAGGCACTACAACAGTACATATAACTAAAGTAACACAGATGAGCATAAGTGAGTGATGACAAAATTGATTATTTTTGGGTTAAGTATTTCTTAAAATACAAAATGAGTTGTGATACCTAAACTAGGACAAAGCGGTTAAATGACAAGTTTGCTATTATAATCATCTTTGTCCCTTAAGTATGTGGATTTATTTAGAAAACAACACCGTTTGGAAATCCTTTGTGCCCACAGTGGTACTTTTGGCACATTTGTGAGACTATTAATGAATACCAGAGCAGATGACAGGCCGCTCTTCTCTGCTCACACTCATTTTTTTAATAGAGATGTTGTTTGCGTAAAGGTCACACTTCTCAAAATGGCTCCGCATCTGGATGAAATACAGATTGTGTCACACTGAATATATATTCGAAATCCGTTATATGGATCATATAATTTTCTTTCTTCTATAAAACACAAAAGGAGATGTTCCGCAGAATTCAGAATTCCTGAATGCATTCAGTTATCAGTCCCCTTCATTCTTTTCCCGGGTTATTACTACCTCCACACCTAGTGCCTTTTCAACTGCTTTTATTACTGAATCATCTTTTCTGACTGAGTCTACAATGTCATACCCTATAGGACCTGATGAATTGTTAAACTCTTTGTCATAAAGTTAAAAACCAACCTTGGTTAAATGATTTGACTCAGAATATGAGGCGGGTTTGTCGTCAGGCAGAGCGTAAGTGGCTTAAAGATAAATTGCAGGTATCTTTAATAAAGGTATCTAGGTGATAGACACTACTGGTCCCAATATATTATCGATTATAAACAGTAGCTTATTTCATGGCATTGTACCGTTAGAGTTTAAGCATGCTGTTATTGAACCAATCTTAAAGAAAATAAATTTGGATTCACATGATTTAAAAAATTTTAGGCCTATTTCCAAATGACCTTTTATGAATAAGATTTTATAGAAAGTTGTCCATAATCAACTTGTTGATTTTTTGAGTGGAAACAATATAATGGATACTTTTCAATCTGGTTTTCGGACCAAACATAGCACTGAATCAGCATTATTAAAGGTTACAAATGATATTTTGTTAAGTATTGACTCCGGGAAAAGTGTTGCCTTAATGGTGTTGGATTTGACTGCAGCTTTCGATACTTTAGATCATGCGATTTTAATAGAACGTTTTAGAGATTATGTTGGGATTAAGGTTGTAGCCCTTAAGTGGTTCTCTTCCTACCTGCAGGACAGGACATGCTTAGTTAAAATTGGAAATCATGTCTCGTCATCTGCAACTATCACATGGGGGGTTCCTCAGGAATCAACTCTTGGTCCGACTCTATTCTCATTATATATGTTACCCTTGGGGACAATTTTTAGGCAATATAACATTAATTATCATTTGTATGCTGATGATCTTCAACTATATTTTCCATTGGAGTGTGATGGCTGTACTGAGGTAAAGGGATGGCTAGCAAATAATTTTTTACAACTAAATGAGAGTAAGTCTGAGTTTATTGTGTTTGGGAACAAAATGTCTGGAAATGACCTGATTGAAAGTTATGGACTACTATCCAATAATAGTTGTGAAGAATCTTGGAGTATTTTTTGATTCTGAAATCCGCTTTGATCGGCAAGTTAATAGCGTGCTGAAAACATCTTTTTTTCAGTTAAGAAAATTGTCTAAACTGAAATCTATCCTTTCAAATAATGACTTGGAGACTGTTTTGCATGCTTTTATTTCTACACGGTTGGATTATTGCAGTGCTCTCTATCTGGGCGTAAGTGAATCTTTGGTTGCACGTCTTCAGTATGTCCAGAATGCTGCAGCAAGAATTCTAACAAATACCAAAAAACGAGATCACATAACGCCTGTATTGATATCCCTTCATTGGTTGCCTGTAAAATATAGAATACAATACAAGGTGTTAATGTTTGTCTATAAAGCATTGCACAATCGGGCTCCTGAATATATAAAGGACATGTTAATTCCTTACCAGCCCCAACGTCATGTATGTTCCTCTCAAAATATGCTTCGAACCATTCCGCTCCTTTTTCAGTGGCGGCTCCTACACTCTGGAATGGATTACCGCTATCCTTAAAATCATCGTCAAGTATGGACATTTTTAAAAAGGAATTGAAGACCTATTTATTCTATCAAGATTTTGGCATTTAATTGGGTTGAAGAATTGTGAAGGATTGGCTTTTTGTTATGTCTTGTTATCCATGTTTGTATGAATTTTAGTATTGTTATTAATTATGGACAGCACTTTGGTCCATTTTAATGGCTTTGAAAGTGCTCTATAAATAAAAATTGAGTTGAGTTGAGTTTCCAAGATGCTCTTTTATCATAAAAAGAAAGTAGATAGTGATTTGTATTCTCATGCTCCAAAAAGGACAAAATAAGCATCATAACACAGTCCTATAATGCAAGTCTCTCGCACATGAATATAAAGTGATAAATGAGATGTGAAAACAAAAACAAACCAAGGTAGGCAATATGTGTAAAACAATCTGTCTTAAAATGTATTATAAGGGGCCTCGCACATGAAAAGTAGGTAAACAGAACACCATTATTTAGAATCACAAACAAGCAATAAGCACAGCTCTAAAAACATATAATCTCTACAGCTTTACTTCATCATCAGCCTATATGTGTCAATTCCAGCCCGACTATATAAAGCATTCAAACGTTGAAGCAGTGGCTTTTTGGAAAGACCTGCTATGGGACCCACAGGATGTGAGCCCTACTTTTGGGGTGAATCCGGAATAGGAAGTCATTTGTCTGGGCTAATAAAACCCAGTGAGAAGCCAGCTGGAGGAAAGGGGTACGGCAGTCTGAGCTCACAGCACCCAGCACTGACATTTGGCTCTCACAAAGAAACAAAGGAGTTCATAGCACTGTAAGAGCCTCTGAGGCAGTAACAACAAAACACACACCCAGCAGGATTTTAAGGCTGAGAAAAGACTAAGGATGGAGAACTGGTGTGTAAGTGTGCTGGAGAGAAAGGAACAGGAGGTGCGGTGGTATCCTGAAGGTGAGCATTCAGGTTTGGTGCCAGCACTCTGCGTGTGACAGGTCAGAGGCTGGCAAACAGCTGCGACGGGCTAACAAGCAGAAAGCTTAGGGCCAAAGGAACAGTAACCCGTAGCGTGCCGCCACTCGCCCGTGGGCAGCTAAAATGTGGAGCTATTCCTAATTGGCCTCCATTTCCACCAGCATCTCTCCAGCTTTCAGTTCCAGCTCCTCGTCTGATATGGGCTTCACAGTATGTTGCCAAGCAGAGTGTGATAGACACGGAGAACAGTTAAAAGCAGCAAATGAAATTGTAACTGGCTCTTCTCCAGACAGTTTGCTTGTGTATATGAATCCAATTATAAACCCACAGATCAAAAACCGTAGAAATCAATATGAGAACAATAATATGCGGGCAGCTGGTCTAAACAGCAAAATACTGTGATCAAGACAGAGCTCAACTGTCCAAGATCTATTATACACAGATGAAACTATATCCATTAGAAATCACATTTATCTTTAATGGCAGTTGCTAAAATGACCCATACAGCTCCAAATTGAATTTCAGCCTATTACTTACACAAAACTATCATATGACTTCAGATATGCACCACTTTTATGATATTTTTATAGTGTTTTGCATCCACATACATTTTATTGGATGGAAAATAATGACTACTATTATTCTTCAAAATTTCTCCTTTTGAGTTCTAAAGAAAAAAAATATACATATTATTGGTATGCAATGATATCAGGGTGAGTAAATAATAACAGTTAGTTTCATTTTTAAACTTTTTGTCTTTTCTTTAAAAAACATGTCATGGTTAATTTCATAAAACTATTCCATAAAATTAAATTATTTATATAAATTCTATCAATTATGAAGTATTTTATTTTATTTTATACAAAATATTTATATTTCAAATAAATGCTGTTGTTTTGAACTGTCTATTCATCAAAGAGTCCTGGAAAATGTGTCACAGTTTCTACAAAAATATTAAGCAGCATACTTAATTTATTCATGAAATAATTTTTAGACATTGAATGATTTCTGAAGGATCATGTGACACTGAAAACTGGAGTAATTGCTGTAGAAAATTCAGCTTTGCCATCATGGAAATAAAGGAATATTAAAATAGAATTTAAAAAGTTAATAATAATATTTCAAAATATTTACTGCTTTTACTGTATTTTTTGATCAAATAAATGCAACCTTTGTAAGTATAAGACGCGGCTTAAATCTTACCAACCCCAAACTTTTGAATGGTAGTGTAATTGTGTTTCTCAGAGGTTTATAAGAAGACATGAAACTATGTAGAAAATTGGTTGCCTAGGAAAAGGTCAATAGTTTAGTGCTTATTTTCACCTTTGACCAGAATCAAGAGGCATGTAATAAATCCATGTATATAACAGACAAAGCCAAATATTTGTCCTGTTCTGAGAGCAATATCCTCATAAAGTAAGAGCCGTTGGTTTTAATTTATTGTGGGAGCTTCGCTGTGAACTGAATCTGGGTAAGATGTAATATTGCCATGATCACCAAAGCACCTAATGCCTCCTGAAAAAATGACTCACAATTTCCTTTTTTCTTTTCTTATCTCTGTTTCGACAGCAAACCTGCCTATTTAAGACTGCAGTCCTCTACAAAAGCAATAAATCGACTTTACATATTTCACAACACATCCAGATGATACCAGTGTAACGTCCCCCCAGGACTTTAAATGGGAAAAAAAAAGCAATAAGAATCTAGTAAATTGCATAACACTTTATGCAATTTAGCTAATATTCCAGTTACAGGCCATTTATTCTGTTTGAGGAAAAAATGTAAAGTGCACCTATACAAAAAAAATATATATATATTTACAATACTAGCCAATGAAAACTGAATTAAGCATGAGAGTATTAAAATGATATGAATTGTAAATAATGCTCTCTAATGAAAGAATAATGGAGAGTTTGATCTTATATCATGAGGAATAACAAATATGTTGATAGTAACATAAAGGGTTCCTCAACTATCTCTAAGGAAAATTATACTGACTTGGTTAGTAGTTACAAAGACCAATGCTGCTCCCAGGTGGCTGGACAGAGAAGTGAATTTAAGACCAAAAACTAATAATTCTTTAAATATTACCATACTTAAAATCATTTCAACAAAACTGAGAATATTTTCTCTCCTGCAGAGAATGCATCTTGAATGCAACTCATTAAATCCTACCTAGAAAAAATACAAAGTAACTAGTAAATAAACCCTCTAATAATAACTGTAAATACGAGACTATTTAAAATAAAATAATGATGCAACTTTCACGATGACTTTTTAAATTAGACATTTTATGCATAATCATAAGACTTACTGTAAGCTTCAAAGCCTATATTCTAAAAATTAGACCAAAAGACATACAGTATAGACACATAATTAGGCCATGTGCACATGTGTGGGTGTGTGTGACAGTGTGCTTATGGTGGGGGTTGTGTATGTGGTTATTGGAAAGTTGCCTAAGTACATGCAGTCTTTCCTCAGTTCTTCAAACACCTCAGAAACTGATACAATCTGTGATTTTTTCCACTTCAATTATGAGAGATTCTAATTTATGACAGTATGTTATAGCATATTCTTTGCTTACCCATAAATTACCCTGCCTTGACTAATATTATAAGCCTAAATGCATGGTAGAGCAATAGAGTGGAACTCTCTCCACAAAAACTGAAGCAATAAAGGGTTCAATTTAGTTGTCAAAGTGGGATCTCTGGATGCAGACTGGATGGGACTCACTGCTGTAAAGAACATTGGTGGTGAAAAATATTAAAAGGACTTACAGTCTCTCTTCTGCTACTGCCTTTGTGTCTTTAACAAGGTAAACAGTGCCAAAGCTTCCCTTCCCGAGTCTCTGCTGGATGAGGTATCTGTTAGCTATCAGACTGCTCTGGACAGGAGGTGTTTGTGTCGCAGGATGACAGTGAGTTTGACCTGGACGCTCACGAAATCTGGGCATTTTTCAGTCATGAACGCAGAGCAGTCAACTACAAAGAGATAAAGGTCAAGAAAATGTCAACAAATGCTCTCTCGTGACCTTATTTCTTTTTCTTTTGGTTATTTATCTTGTGTTTTGGTATTTTAAGTTGCTGTTTTGAAAACTAAGTATATCCAACATACACAACAATTATTTTGAGAATGACTTACAAGAACAATTTATCATATTGTCTATTTTTTCGTTAACATGAACGAAATAAATCAAAAATAGAGAACAAATACATTTCAGTTTGCGATGCATAGTAAATAAGATAATCAAAAAGCCTAACCAAATTGGCCACACTTGCTCACTCACAAGTTACATATATTTATGTTGTTGATAGATTTTTTTTTTAGCTTCACCTGTGCGTCGGAAGTTCGTTCAGACACATGCGCTTAACTTCCGTGTGTTAAGTCGTTGTTATGGCAGCGGTGCAGTGGAATTTTTCTCCTTTAGATGGCGCTAATGACCGATGTTGACTGTCAACTAAATAAAGTTTGACGTGCTAGTCAGGATATCAACTTGATCAGTTATTAAATCAAATTATGGGATCACGTGGGGTATAAAGACAACATAAGAAATAAAACAAACAAAAATATATGTCACAATTTGTTTTTTTATTATGCTTATTTCTTCTATAACAATACATTACATTCATTACATTATTTACAAATTTAAAAAAGTAGCTATTAAAAAGTAAAACAACGGAATACCACACAAAACTGCATGTCCGGACATACAGTGTCAAATGCGGACAGGTGAGACCTGTGAGCTACTGAAAGTTCTCGAGTAGCCGCCTTATTTAGTCTATATAGCTATATTACTGTTAATTTGTTATATTTACAATTTTTCCCCCAGAATGTTTCTTAAAGGAATAGTTCACCCAAAAAAATGAAAATTTGTTGTTTATCTGCTTATCTCCAGGGCATCCAAGATGTAGGTGACTTTGTTTCTTCAGTAGAACACAAACAAAGATTTTTAACTCAAACCGTTGCAGTCTGTCAATCATATAATGGAAGTGAATGGGACTCACGGCTTTGAGAGTCAAAAAAACATTCACAAACAAAACCAAATTAAACCCTGCGGCTCGTGACGATACATTGATGTGTAAAGACACGAAACGATCGGTCTGTGCAAGAAACTGTTTTTTTACCTCTGATTCACCGCAATGTATGTCCATCTCAAATGTACCATTGACACTCCTAATTGAGATTGTATATAGAGTGTCAATGGTCCATTTGAGAGATAGGTGGCGGTAATGCACTTATAAGTCTGCGATCCACCATAAAGCAAGAAGAAGAAGATGTGTCATGTGCCGGCTGTTGAGAACGTGCTCAGGACAGTTTGGACATTGCGGTGAATCAGAGGTAAAAAACGATATAAATACTATTCAGACCAATCGTTTCGTGTCTTTACACATCAATGTATCGTCACGAGCCGCAGGGTTTAATTTGGTTTTGTTTGTGTATGTTTTTTTGACTCTCAAAGCCGTGAGTCCCATTCACTTCCATTATATGACTGACAGACTGCAATGGTTTGAGTTAAAAATCTTTGTTTGTGTTCTACTGAAGAAACAAAGTCACCTACATCTTGGATGCCCGGGGGGTAAGCAGATAAACATTTTTTTTTTTCTTTTCGGTGAACTATCCCTTTAATTTAATTAATTTATTAACATATTTATAACGTTTTAAAGTCTTTCTGTACTCTTTGACGTTTGTTTTTACTGTTCTTTGTATCAAGCAATGCTTATCCGAGAAGCTTTCTCATTCTGTCTACTCTCAACGCAGCTGCCACAAAATGCTTTTATCAGTGTAATTCTGTTCAAATGAAGCACATTTATATTTTTATAAGAAAGGGAACTAGCCAGAGACAGTTCATCTGAAATTTTTAGAGGTAAAACCACACACACACAAACATAGTAGGCACATGTTGCAGTACAAATCTGTATCTTGACAGCTGAATGTATATGATTAACCGTTCATCACTGTGCTGTAGATGGTTGAATCGTCCTGCTGCTCTGTGTTTGCAGACCTAGAAATAAAGAAGATCATAGCAGTGAAATACTCACAAACTCATATTATGTCAAGGTAGGCAAATGTGATGTCAAATATGATGAATTGTGTTGCATCATCTCCATAACTACTGCATATAAATCAATTGCGTAGAAATATTTGACCACAGTTAGGCTATATGTGTCTTAAATGCTCACATTTGAAGCAGTTCTTTGGGTTTAATGCTGACAGATGAATATTCTACTTCATCTTCCTGCTGTACATCCTTGGCTTCCGGTAGGTTTGCGTAAGCCTAACAGCAAACAGTTACACAGAACATGTCTTTACATATAACTATCATCCTTTGTTCCGTTTAATTTCTTCCCTGTTGAAAAGAGCAGCTTACTTCACCATAACCATTGTGGTTTTTCTGATTTAGCTATTTGACCAAAGGAGACTTGCTGGTTAAGCCTGATGGTCCTTTCAAAAGGGTAGTCGTGTGCAGCTGATACATTTTTTGTTTGTTTGTTGTATGTTTAGGTTTTACAAATATATTTACAGTTTTTGGAGGAGTGCTGTAAACAGAATCCTGGGCTTCTTCTCTTTCTTCCACTGTTTTTTTTTGAGTTTTTGCTTTCCTTCTAAGAGTAAATGTGACAGAAATGCATTATAAATAGCAACGTTTAGCTGATAAATCAAAAAACTTTGATGATTTCAGGAAAGGGGTTTGATTCTGAGAAAATGTTTTTACAATTGTTATTTATTTCATTATGAATAAAGAAATAAATCAATATATAGGGAAAAAATGGAAGAAAAATTGATAATGTCCTGGCAGAGAATTACCAGAACACTATCCATTAAGTTTACATTTATTTCCTTCAACCCTAAAACATAACTCGATACAATGCAACTCTAAAATATAACACAATACAATTTATTTTAGCGTCATGCAGTTTGGCAACTTTGTGTCGTATAGCCTTAATCACTGGCCTCATCAACATTACAACACAAAGACAAACTGTACAAATGCATTTTCAAACTCATTTTACTCTTTTGTACTTTCTAAATTGTGCAATGTCAGTTAATGTTCTATTTAGTCTGGCTGTATAGAGTAACTGAGACATTTGTAATATACTTGTGTGTGCAAGTATACAAACAAATCAAAATGTCCATACCTTCTTATAAGCATCACAGCTGCAGCGATGAAAACAAGTGAGAATAAAGACATTACAATAATCAGAACTGTTGGGGACCCGGCAACATCTATTGAGGACAACAAAAATGTAATATAATTATGCACAATAAATCTCTCATTCTCCAAATATGATTATGATTGGGAGGTTAAGAAATGTTCATAATATGTTTACCATTTCAACCAACCTTCAATGTAAATGGTAAATTCTTCAGATACAGTAGTTTTAAAGTTTCTCAAAGAACAAGAGTAATTCCCAGAGTCTTGAGCAGTTACTCTGCTGAAGGTGAGGACAGGGTCTGACTGTTGAATCAGATCACCATTCTTAAACCACTGAGCCTCAGCTAAATCACCACACTTGAGTGTGCATGTCAAATTCAAAGAGTCTCCAACTATTGTGCTTCCATTTTCTCTTGACCTGCTCATGGACACTCTTAAATCTATTACAACAAGAAAAATACCCCATAAACTCAGAAATTTCCTTCAGTGAAAACAAAACAGCAACAAGAATTTTTCAGAGTAAATCTTTTTTATTTACCGTGTACTAAAATGTTCACTCCAGGATTACCTGTCCAACTGTTCTCACTGGTTATAAATCTGAATTTATAAACTCCAGAATGTGTTTGATTAATATTACTGATCAAAAGAGAACAATCTGAGGTTTTGTCTCCAATGTACTGAAAGTTGCTTTGATTATTGTTGGCTTCACTATCATAAACATATGGTTTATTATAACACTTGTCATGGTTTGATGTCATTGAACACCATAGCAGTTTCTGAACTTGTTGCCCCTGTGGATATGTAAAATTACAGCCAATAGTGGCATCGGATCCCCTCGCAGCACAGATCGGAGGAGGATAATTCACATTCCACTCAGCACTGACAACACCTGAGGAGCACAGAACACTTTAATAACAGTATTTATTAACATGGACAGTTAAAACAGATAGTTAAAATATATCTTGAGACAGTATCTGTTATACGATATATATCGTGACAGTTTTAGAGAAATTATTTACATATCAATTAGCAATAACAGAGATACAGCAGGATACAAATGACCACATAAAAAAAAAAAAAAAAACATTACGAGCATTTTTATAAAGTACAAGAAAGAAAAGTTATGGCATAAAAAGGGATATTCAATACTCTGCAATGCTTGTCACTAATCAAATAAGCAGATGTTAACTCCATATCAGATATTTTTTCTGTTCAAAACTCCATTAGAAAATGAAAATAACACAAAATAGCAATACCTTTACTAATTAAATCAAATAATTAGAGGAGAAATGGACAACCAATAAAATGTACAAAATACATAAGAAAATCTTTTCTTACCAGGCAGGAGAACCAGAATAACTTGCAGCATTTCAATTCAGTGTTTCACTTGTTTAGCTCACAGAAGATGTTTTATGTAGAGTGTCAGGCAAAGCGCACAAAGAGAAGATAAAGAAAAGAAGAAGTTGCTCAGACAAATGCTGATTGCTGTTTCCTTGCTTATACTGTACTAATGGCCCCACATAAGGACAAAAATGGCAACACAGAACGCAGTATCCTTTTAATCAAGGTATACATTTTGTTGTAGTTTGTTTTTTTGTTGTTGTTTTTTTTTTTTACACCTAGATGCAGTATAGCACCAGGACATCTTGTTATGAAATACATATTAAAGCTTTGGGTGAGAAGTGTACAGAGACATTAAAACTATTGTGCAATAAAAATCTTATTTGACAACTTTGCTCACCATTCACTCAACTGTATCGAATGGAACAGACATTCTGCTATCCTCCATACTGACAGTGTTGCATGCAATACTAATACTATGATCATTTATTGAATCAGGGGTTCAAGAGGAACTGCTCCATCTATCACAGTTTAGTCCAAGGAAAAAGATGAAAAAGGTACCAAAAAGGTTCAAATGAAAGAAAAGTACTTCTTTAAACAAACCCAGGTAATCCACGGGTGATAAGAAGACAATATAAAAGTATATACCACATAATGAGGGATGAGAACCAGAAGGGCGTAAGTGACATTTTTGGTGAAATGGAGATATATACTGTACATCAAATGAAAGCCATCCATGAGTGTACAAATTTGTATTATAAACAACTGAAATCAGTACACAAAGTCAGATCAAACTATGGTCAAATTTTTGTTTTGGCTCTCCTATAAAGTTGGTGAAATGTCACATACGCTCTTCTGGTTCTCACCCCTTGATAAGCAATACTTGACAATGAAATGAAGAAACGAAAGGGCCTAAATACACAAGGATAATGAATTCAAGGATGAACAAGTGTGAAATAATACATTTACTTTTACATTTATCCATTTAGCAGACACTTTTATCCAAAGCGACTTACAATTGAGAAATAAAATAAGCAATTCATCATAAATGAATCAGTAACCATAGTAACTAAGGGCTGGTGGGAAACAGAACAAAGAAAACACAGGTAACTGAGGAAAACAAGCTAAATGTCCATAAAAACAAAACCTGAACATAACTGTGATACCATCATAAAGCCTGTTTAATTTCAGGTTTTGGACATCTGTCAAATCAGTCAAATGGTGCATTATGAGATCAAATTTTGCGATCATGTACGCTTATTAAGATAAAATATAAAATAAGATTAAGATAAAATAATGAAAAAACTGTTAAAAATATCCCAAAATGTATTATGCATATTTGGTCTGTAACATAGTATTAAAACAGAAAAGAATACCAAAATTGTATGTGCTACAGTATCAAATGCCATGTGCATACAGTAAATGTTAAAAATGTGTACAGATGAGACCTGTAAACTACTGAATGTACTTGAGTAGCCTTCTTATTTATAGCTACTGTTACTATTCATCATGCGTATTAATGACTTCAATTAATAAAATATGTCTTAAAGTTTTTGCCAGTACTCAATGCAGTTCTTATGTTGTTCTTTGTTTTGTTTTTTATTTATTTTTTTTTTTTGCTTTTTAATCAAGCAATGATTATTCAAGAAGCTTTAGCTTAACTATCCACTCCAAAGGGACTTATGTCAAAATGGACTTAGTCACATATGAGGAATCGTGTCACATCATCTCCATATTAAATAAAGCAAAAACAGTATAAAGAAAAATTTGTCCAGAGTGATGTGTGTCTTGAATGCTCACATTTGAAGCATATTACACTTCCTGCAGTCCATCCTCGGCTTGTTTTCAGTTTGTGATGGTTGAGTAGACTGCGTCAGCCTAACAGCAAACAGATGCATAGAACATGTCTTTACAGACAACTGTTATCTTTTGTTTCTTTTAATGTCTACCCTGCTGAAAAGACCAGCTTAGCTCAGCATAACCAGTGTGGGTTTTTTTGATGAAGCTCTTTGACCAAATGAGACTTGCTGGTTAATTTGGTTACTAAGCCTGATGGGAAAACCAACATATAGCATCCAAAACACAACATACAGTATGTTGGTGACCAGTGCTGGTCCTTTCAAAAGGGTATGGTTGTGTACATTAGGTTATGTACATTTTACACATTTTTTGTTTGTTTTTACTTTATATGTTTAGGTTTTACAAATATATTTACAGTTTTTTGAAGAGTGCTGTAAAGGGAATCCTGCGCTTCTTCTCTTTCTTCCATTGATTTGCTTACTTTCTTTCTAAAAGTAAATGTGACAGAAATGCATAATAAATTGCACAATTTAGCTGATATATCAAACATCTTTGATGATTTTAGATGGATTCTGAAAAAACATTTAAAAAATATTACTTATTTCATTATTCCTTATTCAATGAATGTATGAATGAACGAATAAATAAATAAATAAATAAAAGTTGATTAAGTTCACAGTTATTACCGTATAAAATATAACACTGTTTGGCAACTTAAGCCTTAACCACTGACCCTCACCAACATTGCAAAATTCACCTGACAGCTACATAAAAATGCACAAATGCGCTTTCAAACTCATTTTTAAATCGTGCAGTTAAATCGTTTCATTTAGACTGATGTAGAGTGAGAGATTTAGAATATATTGGTGTGTGCAATGTCCTGAATGTCCTACCTACTAATAAGCATCACAGCTGCAGCGATGAAAACAAGTGAGAAAAAAGACACCACAATAATCAGAACCGCTGGGGACCCGGCAACATCTATCGAGGACAACAAAAGATATAGTTTACTTTGAATTATGCACAATAAATCTCTTATTCTCCAAATATGAATATGATTTGTGTGCATATGAAAATGTCCATATGTTTATCAATTCAACCAACCTTCAATGTAAATGGTAAATTCTTCAGATACAGTAGTTTTAAAGTTTCTCAAAGAACAAGAGTAATTCCCAGAGTCTTGAGCAGTTACTCTGCTGAAGGTGAGGACAGGGTCTGACTGTTGAATCAGATCACCATTCTTAAACCACTGAGCCTCAGCTAAATCACCACACTTGAGTGTGCATGTCAAATTCAAAGAGTCTCCAACTATTGTGCTTCCATTTTCTCTTGACCTGCTCATGGACACTCTTAAATCTATTACAACAAGAAAAATACCCCATAAACTCAGAAATTTCCTTCAGTGAAAACAAAACAGCAACAAGAATTTTTCAGAGTAAATCTTTTTTATTTACCGTGTACTAAAATGTTCACTCCAGGATTACCTGTCCAACTGTGCTCACTGGTTATAAATCTGAATTTATAATCTCCAGAATGTGTTTGATTAATATTACTGATCAAAAGAGAACAATCTGAGGTTTTGTCTCCAATGTACTGAAAGTTGCTTTGATTATTGTTGGCTTCACTATCATAAACATATGGCTTATTATAACACTTGTCATGGTTTGATGTCATTGAACACCATAGCAGTTTCTGAACTTGTTGCCCCTGTGGATATGTAAAATTACAGCCAATAGTGGCATCGGATCCCCTCGCAGCACAGATCGGAGGAGGATAATTCACATTCCACTCAGCACTGACAACACCTGAGGAGCACAGAACACTTTAATTACAGTAGCCTATTTATTAACGTGGATAGTTAAAACAAATACTTAAAATATATCTTGAGACAGTATCTGTCACGGTGTTGTTGCAGGAAGAACGCAGGAGTCTAGGATTAATCTTAAACAGTCTTTAATAAATGAAAACACAGGGGATAATCAAAAATGAAGCTTGCACAAACACATGTAACCAAGTAGATCCGACAAAGGAACACAGAGCAAACAGGAACTATTATACACAGGATAATTAGGAACTCGGGTGCAAGGAATCATAAAGCAATCAAACTAAACAAGAACAGGAAAAAGACATGGAAAACCAGGAACAAAGACAGGGGTAAAACAAAGCAAAACAAGTCCAAAACACTGACAGTATCTGTTATAGATATGATATACAATATATATTGTGACAGTTTTAGAGAAATGATTTACTTATCAATTAGCAATTACATATACAGTGGGATCCAAAGAGACTGCACTGAAAATGTATAGGACAGGGGTCTCCAAGCTTATTTCATTCGGGAGCTACCAATGTTATACAGTACTTAAATCTCTTAAATATCAAACTGTTAAAATGTGCTGGGAAAAAAAGTAGCCTCTGATAGGCCTACACACACTGAAATCATTTAGTTTTATTGTCACGATCTGTGCAGGGAGGAACGAGGAGACGAGGAGTACACAAAACAATCTTTAATGAAGTCCATAAACAGGGTACATCCAACACTGGGAAACACATGAACTGAGCAAGCAGACCCAAAAACCATAAACTGAGTGGACTGCGGCTTAAGAACACATGACAATCAGAGGAAAACGAGACACACCTGGAATCAAATCAACAGGAGACAGAAACTGGGTCACGGAGCACAGGGGGAGCAAAAACACAACACAGACAGGTCCATAATCCTGACATTTATGACAAAAGCCAACAAATAAAATTAGCAACACTTTGCACTTTTTGTGTGCATAAACAGTGAAATAAAAACATTTAAAAAATGATAGCCAGATTTTAAACTAACTAACAAAAAAATAATAATTCATGTTATCTACTGACATGTACTACTGTACATGTTCAAATAAAGTTTTGAACATTTAAAAAATTTAATTATAACATTTCAGCCTTTAAATTTTTTAATAAAAGGATGAGTCAGAATGATAAATTTAAAAAAATGATCTACTCCATAAAGAGTTCTAAATAAGCTAATGTGCATTCTAAAAATCGAAACACTTCTGATAACAAGGTAGCCTATTTTCCATCTACTGGTTAAGATTTACAACCGGTTTTCACTTTGGTCTGAACAAAAATATGGCAGACAGACAGAATGAATTTGTAAATCCACAGTTTGACAGCAGGTGGCGCCTATGAACAGCAGAAACAGAGCTGTTTCCACGGTAAAGCTTTGACTTGTTGAAGACCCCTGATTTGTCATTTAATTCTGGAAATAAACAGTTTTAGGGTAAAAAATAAAGAAAAGGATATGGCATAAATAAAGTAGAAATATTTAAGATTATGTGCTATTTTTATGTCACTAAACAAACAAGCGAATGTCAACTCCATATTGAAAAATCGGAACATTTTACTGTTCAACTTTTGTTTAGAAAATAAAAAGAACACAAAATAGCATTTAGTGCATGGCCTCAAAATTTGGTCTCCATAGCCTATATACAAGAAATTTTTGTTTTATTTTATTTTCTAGAAGACCCAAGAACAACTTTTCTTACCTGGCAGAAGCAGCAGAATAATTTTCAGCATTTCAGTTCACTGTTTCAGATATATACCTTACAGAGGATATTTTATGTCACTGTATTGTAGAGTGTCAGACAAAACACAAGAGGAGAAAATCAATAAAAGAAGAAGTTGCGCAGGCATTTCCTTCCTATACCATTAGCACTGATGGTCCCACATAAGGGCCAAAGGCATAAAAAATTCAAAAGTTTCTAAACATTATTTTCCCATCTACAGATGTAAAACATGTTCCAACTCTATCAGAAAAAAACATTTTAACTTTTTATTCATTTCCACTCAAGTAAATGAGTATATTTGCTTGGATGTTTTGTAATTAATTTTTAACACAGTATTCTTTTAATAAAGTACAATTTCTCTGCAGTTTTTACACATGCAATAGCCTATGCTATAGCACCAGTAGGCTACATTTTTGATGGAATAACAGACTTCGGTATGCAACAGTGCACAGTACAGAAACACATTTCCTTTTTTTTATTGCGGATATATAGGCTATGATCAGGGAAAAACGTGGTCTTATCTCTAATAAGACATTTAACAATAAAAACATAAACATGTGGATTTAAGTAGACAGAAAGAAAAGGATAATATTACGGTTAAATCATATATTTCAATAAGTCTTGTTTCATGTTTTGTTTTTGCAGAACCACATTTCCCAGAATTAAAGTTCATGTCATGACGTCACTTCCGGAAGCTGCAATCGCTTCCTGTATGGCTGTAAATGGGGACATGACACAGTCGTTTAGAGCTGTAAAATTGAAAATAATATTTTCGCAGGTATCTTTCCAGGTGCGTGATCGCTATAACACTATTCTACTTTAGGCGGCTGAGTGAAATCGGCGGCTGCGATGGAAGCCGTGCCGCGAATGCCGATGATCTGGCTGGATCTGAAGGAGGCAGGGGAGTTTCAGTTCAGCCCGACTGTCAAACAGGTGAGGTACCAAACAGGCCTGATCGAGACACACACTTCTGTCACTGCTCCTATACAACACTGAAAATAAACTAAGCAGCATGATTTGTATAGGTGATCTACCCCAAAACTGAAGCTTTAGCCCAGGGCCTTATTTTTCAGTTCTTATGTGAACTATTTTGTGTTTCCTAAAGAAACAGTTCAGCCAAAAATATATCTGTCATTAGCAAAAAATGTCTGTCATTATTCACTTAGCCGGGTGTCATTCAACAACCGTTTATCTTTATTTATTTTACGGGATACAAAAGGAGATGGTTTAAAGAATCTTCATATTTCATTCATATTGTATTTTCCATGCAATGAAAGGGGTCGGAGAATGGTGATGTCAAACTCTAAAATGACAAAATACATCATAGGCACGATTACTTTTATGCTATATTCAGAATCCTCTTTGACCATATTATAGCGTTATGTGAGAACTGTATAGAGACATCAAAACAATTACTCAGTAAAAAACTTACTACACACGTGACAACTATGGTTATCATTCGCTTAGATGTATCGAAAAGAACAGACATTCCTTTCCAAATGACTCATTTTAAGTTACACTGACGAAGTCACTTGCGCTTGAAAGACATGAGGGTGAGTAAATGATATTTTTTCAGTGCAGAAAAGATAAACATGATTAGCCTACCTTTTACCTTTTTGTTTGATTTCGCTGATGCTGTGAATTAAGCCTCATAGTCTGTCATTTATCTATATCCAAAGGTTTTTTTTTTTTTTTTGATCACTCACTTATCTAAATATAGCCATGTTATGGATTGCAATGACAATCCACAAAAATCATTATTCTGTGTTTTTGGTTTATTATTGTTTCCTCTGCAATTAGTGCAATGTCCCTTGCTTAGGATACATTAAAAAAAAATTACTGTGTGGTAGTGAATTAAATGTTTATATTAATATGTTAAACTTAACAAAAATTATGGTTCCTTATGCTTCACTTCCTCACAGTCAGGAATTTTTATCAGCTTGCGTCATGGTAGTTATCGGATCCATTCCTAACAAACTAGGCCAAAGGGAGAATAGCAGGTTCAGATTGTTAAAGGTTGTTATTTATGTTTATACATGGTAATTATTGACAGTGTTGCATGCAAACAAATTGATAGATCTATTATTATTTAGTAAATCAGGGGTTCAAGAGGAACTGCTTTTCCAGATTTTATCAATATATTTTTCAGCGTCTCTTTAATGTCAAATGATTTGAGCTTTCTTTCTTTTTTTCTTTCTTTCTTTCTTTCTTTCTTTTGTTTGTATTGAAAATAAGTCTTGTCTTGTTAGTGGAAAATAACATAAAATTTTTTTAAAAATGTAAGATTTTGCACTATTTATATGTCGCTAATTAAATAAGCAAATGTAAGTTCCATATATACCAGGTATTAAGAAATTCTGAACTTTTTTTAATAGCCTATTTTTTTTTTTAATATTTGTCTTGTTAGTGGCCAAAAAGAAAAGAACACTCCCTTACTTTGTATCTTTTGCACATAAATCTCTATCCACTTTTTCCCTTTTCTCAGTTTATACTGAAGAACTACGGTGAAGATCCTGACAATTATAATGAGCAGTTGAAGAAACTAGAGCAATTGAGACAGGTGAGTCTTAACAGTGCATTTAAGGTATACATTTATTCATTATGTGTCTTCTCTGAAAATCACACTTATCACCGTGCTCTACCAGTTAGGCAAGCAGTAGACGGGAAGTTTATGGTCATGCATTTTCTACATTCTCTTGCCCTTCTAGAGTGCTGTGAATGTCACACGAGACTTTGAGGGCTGCAGTACCTTAAGGAAGTACTTTGGGCAACTGCACTATCTTCAGAGTCGTGTGCCTTTGGGATTGGGGCAGGAAGCTGCGGTCCCTATCTCCTGGTGAGAGCTCCAAACCAGCCATCATATTTCCCTCTCGTATACTGCCTCCTTGTTGACTTTGTCTTCCCCTTACACTTTTCTTGCTTAATATGTAGGACAGAGATATTTTCTGGGAAGACAGTGACCCATGAGGACATCTGCTATGAGCAGGCCTGCATCCTTTATAATTTGGGTGAGTTAGTACTAGACTGATAAGTATTATTCTTCTAATCAATGACTGCATTGTTTGTGATTAAAATAACTACTGTATTGTTTAGAGGAGGGTATTGTTCAAAACCAGGCTTGATTCCTGATTCAAGTCATGTTTCCCATGTTGCAGGAGCTCTCCATTCAATGTTGGGAGCCATGGACAACAGGGTGTCCGAAGAGGTGAGCTGAATTAGAGAAGACACAGCAATCATACGCCAATTTAAATATAATGTGATTTAATGCAGTGTGCACATCATGTCAGAATCAGCTACTCGTATCATCAAACTGAGAAATAATTATTTGTATTTTAGCACTTCTTCACAAATAACAAATGAAGCATGTGCATGGAAGAATCATTCACAATAAGATCAATATGAAGCAATAGGAAAATAGTGCGTATTTCCATTTCATGCCAACTTTAAATTGTAACAAATATAACAACAGAATTGTGTAGTGGTACAGTGCTACCTCGCCACCATTTTACACGACACCAGATTGAGAAAATGCTTTGTGAGTTCTGTGAGCAACATGCATTGGTCAGTCAGCGAACAGACTGTGAGAAGTCTGTGGGTGTGCCACGTGACGCTGTGACTAAGAGGGAAAAGTCAGATTTCATAAAATTATACATTTCTGAGTTTAAGCAGTATGTGAATTTTAGTTTTACTGGTCTAGAGTTCATAATTAATTTCAGAAAAGGATTCATTCATTTTTTTTCTTGCATCCTAACTCTCATGTTTCCCATCACTGTTAGGGAATGAAAGTATCTTGCACACACTTCCAGTGCTCGGCTGGAGCGTTCACCTACCTGAGAGATCACTTCAGCCACAACTTCAGTGTGGACATGAGTCACCAGATCCTCAATCTCAACATCAACCTCATGCTGGTATGATCTCTTGTCATTAGGTGCTGATACTCATTTGTCATTAGGACGCTTGTTTACATATTTTTTCATCATGCTGTAGGTTAGGGCTAAAGTACCAATTGCTGTTTTCAGGGTCAGGCCCAAGAGTGCCTGTTGGAAAAATCTATGTTGGACAACAGGAAGAGCTTTCTCGTCGCTCGGATAAGTGCCCAGGTACTTCCTTATTTTTTCTACCTTTTACAAGTATGTTGAAATGAAGGTATATCCACGGCAAAGAATAGTGAAGGGTTTTCACGTTTCATTTTAAGATTTTGGTTCGTTGCTAAATTTGTGCATGCTCATGACTATATATATCCCATTTGCTGGCAGTATGACTGTAAGATATGTTTGGATATGAAATCTTTTTGTCTTCAGGTGGTGGATTATTATAAAGAGGCATGCAGAGCTCTGGAGAACTCAGAAACAGCTTCAATGTTAGGAAAGATACAGAAAGACTGGAAGAAATTAGTGCAAATGAAGATTTACTACTTTGCTGCAATTGCTCACGTGAGTCTTCTATTCAAACTGAGGTTGGATTAACTACAGAGCAGGCTGGTCAAATTTTATTTTTTTAATGTTTCTAAGCAAGTCATACAAATCCTTGTTCTCTCAACAGTTGCAAATGGGGAAACAGGCCGAAGAGCAGCAGAAGTATGGAGAGAGGGTACGACATGCCTGTTTTTCTGTCTTTAATTTCAGTTAGTGGCCATCTGTGCTCTTTGGCATGTAGAACTATTCTCAGCCTCATCTTAGCCTCTTGTCCTCTTTTTTTTTTTTTTTTTTTTTTTTAAGGAACAACAGTATGACTAACGTTTCTTGTAGTTTATTTCCATAAACTAAACCACTGAGAGGAAGAGGATGATTTTGAAATAAGTTTAAAATAAACAAAGAAAGGACCAGCTGTTTTGTAAACCTTTTTAATCTAATGTAATACTTTATATATTTTTCAACAGGTTGCTTACCTTCAGAGCTCACTAGACAAACTCAATGAGGCAATTAAGATGGCTAAGGGTCAGCCAGACAGTGTACAGGAAGCCCTTAGATTTACCATGGATGTCATTGGGGGAAAGTGAGCAGATATGATGGTTATACTTAACTTACCAAAAAGGCATAATTCATTTCGTATAAAAAGTTGCAGGAAACTCATATGTCACTTTTCATTTTAGATTTAATTCTGCCAAAAAAGACAATGACTTCATTTACCATGAATCTGTGCCACCTCTGGAGACACTGACCTCAGTAAAAGGTATTTTGGTCAACATTATGTTGTAGTCCTGTTAGCTTAAGATTGGCTGGAGATAGACAAAAAAAAACAAGCAAGAGTCGAAAGTTTGAAACTGTTCTAAAAGTTAATACTTTCCTGCCTCCATCACAGGAGCCCCACTGGTGAAAGCCTTGCCTGTAAACCCAACAGACCCCAGTGTCACTGGCCCAGACATTTTTGCAAAGTTGGTACCCATGTCTGCCCACGAGGCCTCCTCTCTTTACAGGTTTGACTAATTAGTATCTTTATCTATACTGTATATACATATATATCTATATACACACACACACCATTCAACACGTCCTCATTCTGATAATTGTCAGTTCCCATGTGCTATACTTGAAGGACAATCCAGTATGGGACAAAGTGTTTTACTACTAAAAACTCTTCTTTTTTCTGTCAAATTTACAGTGAAGAGAAGGCCAAGCTGCTAAGGAATGTCATGGCAAAAATAGACAGCAGGAATGAGACACTAGAGTGAGTATGAACAGCTTAACAGAAATTTCATACAAATGCATAGTATGCATCTAAATGTCTCAGTTGTCATATTCCCACAGACAGTTCATGGACTCTCTCGGTCTGGACCCAGAGTCAGTAGACAATATGGAGATGTATAATACCCTTCCTTCTGTGCTGATGGAAAAATGTGCTGCGTTGAGTGTGAGACCTGATACTGTAAAAAACCTAATTCAGTCAATGCAGGGTTAGTGGCGTCACTTCTTTTTTCATGGTATTTTCATGTTACCAGTAATAAAGCTAATTACTTAATTTACTTTTTAAATCAAGCTGTGCTTCTCAGTTCAAGCTATTTAATAGCTCTTCAAAAAGTACAGTTAAACATTAGAAAAGTTTAAATTCTTGTATCCAATTCCTCTTCCTACCTCCTCAGTCCTCTCAGGTGTGTTCACCGATGTAGAAGCCTCTCTGCGGGAGATTCGAGATGTATTGGATGAGGATGAGGCAGAGGAGAGAAGTTTAGAAGAGGCTGCTGGAAAGCAGGCTGTACCAGAAAGGCCCTCAGCCCTGGCTGAGCTGCGGAGAGACCTGGAAAAGTATTTGGAAGCACACGAGAAAGCTAGTTTTACCAACACAGAACTTCATCGTGCCATGAATCTGCACATCAGCAATCTGAGACTCCTTGGTGGACCACTAGACACCCTTAGAGAGGCATTGCCAAGACCTCAACTTAGCGAGGGTGGGTGTTTTATGACTTGAATAATTCACATGAAAGATCATGTTATGTATGTTTATGAGAATTATAATTTTTGACATTTTCAGATGAGATGGCAGGTCTCCAGACTATGAAGAGAATTTTGGGTAAAGTGCAAGAAATGCGGGACCAACGAAGCTCCCTGGAAAAGCAGCTTAGAGACCTCATTCAGCAGGATGACATCACTACTTCTCTGGTTACAACTGAGCGTGCTGACATGAAGGTATGAGCTTTACATGACTGTGCCACTAATTTTTAAAAAGGGATTGTATTAGAAATCTGTCACTGCATTATAGTTTTATCTTTTCTTACTTTTCCTTCATAGAAACTGTTCAAGGAACAGCTTAAGAAGTATGAGCAGGTGAAATTATACCTTGATCAGAACCTGACAGCTCAAGAGAATATCTTGAAGGCACTGACAGAAGCTAATGTACAGTATGCCACTGTGCGCAAGGGCCTGGCAGAAACTGAACATAAGTATGACTCAAAGGAATAACATTTACATGACAAATATGCATGAACTTTAGCAATCGTAGCAACATCAGTATACTTATTTACTTTTTAGATGGAACAGCACTGTACAGATGCTTGTGGCCTCCTATGAGGCCTATGAAGATCTAATGAAGAAATCTCAGGAGGGCAAAGAGTTTTATGAAGATCTGGAAACAAAGGCCTCTCGTCTGTTGGAGAAAGCCAAGACTGTCTGCAAGGCTCGAAAGGAAGAGAGACAAGCCATAATGGAAAAGTAACTACAAGTTTAATCACCAGTCTTTTTACTCAGTTGTATAATTCTTTGTAATTCAAACCTCTTGGTCAGACATAGAGTCTTTCTTTCTTGTTTTAATAGAAAGTTTAATGTGTTGCATCCAATTACTTTTAGTTCTTCTAATTTGACTGCTTAATGTTTCACAGAGAGCTAAAAAAAAAGGTGCCCCAAAGACCCACTGCCCCAAAGCCACCCACGAAGATGGGACAAAGTGTGGATCCTGCCAATTTAGATGACCCTGAACTGGCAGAGCTGAGTGCTGCTATCCTAGCTCTTGGAGGAGATCTTCCAGAAGAGCTACGCAGCCTGCCTCCTGAACTTACCATTCCACGATCTGGTCATCCCGCTGTGCTTTCTGGAGCCGCTGCTAGCTCTATTCTGCGATGGCCTGGAGCCAACTCGGGTTTACTCTACACACGACCCAGATTTCCTCCAAATTTACCGCCTCCTGAAGTTCTTGCTCAGATCTCCTGTTTTCCAACACATCCCCTTTCTCAGAGTTTCAGTCACAGTCTTCCCCAGCCCCCTCTGGCACAGCAACAGTTCCCACAGCTGCCCAACCCACAGGTCCTTCCACCACCATCTGTGTCTGGGTACTGCCCTCCATCTTCACAGAACCAACCCGGCCCACCAGTCACTCCAGTCCGACCTTCCACCACTACAGTGGATAGTGTACAGACACCTATTCTTAGCTACAGTCCTGCATCCGCCCAGGCAGTTATGCCTCGTCCTGGCCAACACCAACCAATGCCATCAATGTCATCAGTGTATGCAGCTCCACCTCAGATGACACCCCACGCCCAGTACATGCAACAACCTGGTGCTCCCATGAGCCAACCTCCACAGGCAATGCCAGCCTCTCATTCACAGCCTCAACCTCAGCCTCAGCAGGTGTTTGCTCAACAGGGTGGTCAAAGTCAACCACAGCCATTTTACCCACCTGTACCAAATCAACAGCAAATGCCAAGACCTTTGCCTGGGCCGCAGCATACTCAGCCTCATTTCCCACAGTACATAGCCCAAGTAAGACAACCAGGACCACCAAACTTTCATCAACCTCAAATCCAAGGACAGTTTGGAGCTCCAGCTACCCATGTGCAGCCCCATCAGGGTTACCCCCCTGTCTCATTTGTTCCGAAGTCCCAACCTCCACAAGTAAACACCGTCACCCCAGGCCAGATGCCCCATCCAGGCATACCTCCACAGATGCCACCATCCTCCCAACCAGTGCCTCCAGTGTCAATGCCACACTTGGCTCATGTTAATCAGCAAATGCCTCCATCCTCCCAGTCAGTGCCCTCTATGTCAATGCCACACTTAGCCCACGTTAATCAACAAATTCCCCCTTCCTCCCAGCCAGTGCCCTCTGTGTCAATGCCACGCTTATCACATGTCAATCAACAGATTCCTCCTGCTTCACAGACCCAAACACCTCCTGTCAATCAATTACCCCATGCTCCTCACGCCCAGATACCCCCATCCTCTCATCATTTAGGTCCTGCACCTCATATGCAGATACCTCCTGCCTCAAAACAGATGCCTCCTCACCAGCAGCCACAAATGCTTGCGCCATCCACTCACATGTCTCCTTCCTCTCATCCACAAATGCCCTCAGTTTCCCAACCACTATCTCACTGCCCCCAGTCACAGATAATCCCTACTCATCAATCCAACCAACAGCCAGCGTACCCAGCAGTCCCTCTGAGGGCTACTGTTCCTGTTCAGCCTCAGGTACCCCATGGCCCTCTCTCATCACAGATACAAATGCACCCCAGCGCTCTCTCACAGCATCAAAACCACCCTCATCCTCAAATCCTTCCCCAGGCCTGTCCTTCAGCACTCCCTCACAATATCTACAAACCTCAGCCAACCATTCCTCCTAGCTCTGCACCTTTGAGTTTTCCAGGAGGTGTTCCTATGGTTTCCAACCAGTCTGTGGCGCCTCTGCAGCCTCAGTCCCAGCCACCCACTTCACAGCCTTTAGCCCCGGGAGGCCCAATATCTTATGCTGTTCCACAAGGTGGGAACATTCCTCCTGTACCAATGCAGCATCCTGTAGCTGCTGCTCCCCCAGGGTCTCAAAGCATGATACCTCCATCCTCAGGAGCACCAGGGGCACCACAGCCTCATGTGCTGCCTTCTCCTGCCCCATCACCTTCTCCCTCTCCTGGTCCTCCCTCCCTTGGTATGGTCACCCAACGACCATCTCCTGCTCTTACCCCAGTTGGAGGAGCAACATTGCCGCAGTCCTCAGTTCAGGCTCCAACACCCACTGGTCCCATGACTCCATCTGACTCCGCTTTGTTTCAGCGACAGAACTCTAGTACTGATGACTTGCTTTCCTCAAGCCCAGAGAGCCAGCATGGTGGCACCAAGGACACCGCCAATGTCTTACTACCCACAAAAGCTGACCCTCAGGAGGAACATCACAGAAAAAAAGCAGAGGGTGTGAGACTTATCCAGGGTGACCCTTACCAAGCACCAGAGAGGGTCTCGAAACTCAGTGCACAGCTAGAACGGTTTAGATCAACAGTCCAATCCTTAGAGCGCCCGACAGGGGAAGGAGGTCTGTCGAAACTTGACGCTCAATGGAGAGAACTGCAAGAGCAGCAGGAGAAGGATGCTCGCCAGCTCTCTATCGCTATTGCTCGTTGCTACACCATGAAGAACCGCCATCAGGATGTGATGCCTTACGACTGCAATCGTGTTGTCTTGTGCTCCGGAAAAGATGATTACATCAACGCAAGTTTCATTGAGGACCTGTCTCCATACTGCCCCCGGCTCATTGCAACACAGGCTCCCCTCACTGGCACGGCAGCTGACTTCTGGCTCATGGTTTACGAGCAGAAAGTTTCTGTAGTCGTCATGCTAGTGTCTGAGCAAGAACTGGAGAAGGTAAATCTCCTTTGGCATGAGTTTTTCTGAAAAGTTCTAAAATCCCATTGGCTTTTGACATTATTTTAAATGATTTACAATGATTTTCATTTTATTCTTAGCAAAAGGTTTTGCGATACTTTCCATCAGAGAGAGGCCAACAACTTGCTCAGGGGCCAATCACCCTTACTCTGACCACTCAGAAGAGCACTCCTACTCATATAGAGCGCATGATAGGACTGCAGTATCGGGACCAAAGTTTGAGACGCACCGTCGTACACCTTCAGTTTACTTCATGGCCTGAACTGTGAGGACTCATTCTTACACAGTATAATAAAATTGCTACTTCTCCAAACACTAATCTTTGTTTGTATTTTTTCCCGAAAAGGGGCCTTCCAGAGAGTAAAAGCAACCTCATCCGTTTCATTCAAGAAGTCCATGGACATTACCTGCTTCAACGCCCACTACACACTCCAGTCATAGTGCACTGCAGGTACCATACTTTAACACATAAAGGACATTACAAATTATATTGAACACACAGACAAGACTAAACAAAAGTTGAGAGGAACAAGTACATTTACTTTTTTTGTTTACGTTTCTCACAGCTCTGGTGTTGGCCGTACTGGCGCCTTCTGTCTGCTTTATGCAGCGCTGCAAGAAATTGAGGCTGGCAATGGAATACCTGACATGATCCAGTTGGTGAGGAAGATGAGGCAGCAAAGGAAGAACATGCTGCAAGAAAAGGTAATGGTACACTACCAATGAGGTTTGAGATTTTGAACAGTGTTAAGTTGATAGAATTTAATGGTACTTTTGTCAAAAAACCTCTACAGCTTCATCTCAAATTTTGCTATGAAGCTGTTCTTAAACATACAGAGCAGGTTCTTCAACGTCATGGCATTATTATGTCCCCTTGCACCAGAACCCCAAATAACATTGCATTGAAGGTAACCACTTATTTCTTATTAACTTTTTTTTATAAACTGAACAGCAAACTGATTGTTTATCTGATATTTTGTTTGTCTTTCTAGTCATACTCGAGACAAGAATCTCAGGACATTGTTCTGGGAGGAGACATGCCTATTAGTTCCATACAGGCCACCGTGGCCAAACTTAGCATTCGACCACCCAGTGTTGACCATGAACAAGAGCTCGGCCAAGACCAAATGCCCTCTGTTTCTGAAGCGGCAAGCACAGTGGAACCAGATTCTACAGATATGACACTTCAGCCTTCTCAGGACCCGCTTTGTTATGAAGCTATGCCTGATTACATCAGTCCTCCCCTCTCTTGCACCTCTTCTCCAGGCAAGATGCAGTCACCTTCGCCTCCTAGCGGCCAAGGGAATGGGTTCACCGGGTCCACTCCTGCATCTCCCGTCTCAAATCACCACCCAACCACTGAAGCAGCGCCTCATGCTCCTTCTCCACCCCCCTCCTCATCTTTAGATCTGCTTGCTTCTCTCACACCTGAAGCCTTCACTCTGGACAGTGCCCATCGAGGCAAGCAGCGGATTAGCAAGCAAAGCTTCCTTCAGCCACAAGAAGGCAAAGGCCTGCAGGGACCACCAGAGGGCGATGATCCGCTCAGTAGTTTGGATCCTCTCTGGACACTCAATAAAAGCTGAAACAACATTACCAAGCTCTCTCTTATCTTCTCCCCCACAGGCAGTCCTCTTATGATCTGTTTCTGACCCCGTGTAACATCTTGTCCGTGTTCATGCCTCTTGGACCTCATCACTGTGTGTATGTCTGTCCACTTGTGCCCTGAAAAGTCTTTTTTCAGTTGGCACTTTTCCAGCTCTGATCCTGGTTACATTCCGTAAATCCAGTCTTGTCTCCTAGCATGCACTCCTAATGCCATGGTGTTTGTGTTTGCCTGTAAGGTGCCTGAGTGTTGGTTCTTCTGCAGTGGGCATTTGCCTCCACACCAAAAATGTAAACTTGAGAATGGAAACAGTGTGATTAGAAAACTGACATTCAGTCTACTGTTGTCATGATCAGAACTCATATTAACAGTTTGATTGAGCGACTATCTGCTCGCCCTTTGTACACATGCTGCTTGCACTGTGGGTTGTATATTATTAGTTACTGCACCTGTCTTTGAGCTACAGTGATCTGCAACGTATATGTAGGGACAAATTGAAGCTGGTGATGAAAATACAACTTGATATGACTTGATGTACTCATTATACTTAAAACACTCAAATTTCTGAATCTCTTCAGAAATCATAGCATTTTTATGAGTTGATTCTAACTTGTCATTCTTTGAACTGTGTAAATAAATCTTAACAAAAGTCAATATATTGGTGTCATTTGATTTTTGGTTTCCAAATTGCAAAAATATGAATAGACAAGGTTATGTTGGTTAGCATGGGCTCATTAGTCCCTGGTGGTAGATGACATAACTACAACATTTGGCTCCAAGTATCAACCTTCTCTATTGAATGCTATTCAAAAATGCGTAATGTTTGAAATTGAAATAATGTATTTTATAGCGATAGACATATTCTCCCAGTCTGCTGCACTTTACACATTGAACTTTATTTCTTTTTTTTTTTTTTTATTGGCTTTTTATGCCTTTTATAGATAGGACAGTAGAGAGACACAACAGGAAAGCACTGGGAACAGGAGCTTGAGACGGGAAACGAACTCGGGTTGCCGAGTGCAGTTACGCAATATGATGATGCACTAACCACGAGGCTACTGGCACCAAAATTAGTCATTTCTGCAAAATTGTCACCCACCTTACTCTCATGTTGCAATTCATATTATGAATTTGAGATCTTTTTCCCCCAGTGGAGTTGCTCTTTTCAACAAATGCATGTTTACTGTCATATTCAGTTGCAATTTTGCTTAGTTTAAAATTGTAAAAAAAAAACTGTACGACTAAGCTTATGTTTTAAGTGTAGACCAAGTGCATTACTGTCAATGCATTGTAACTCATTTTACAAATGCTGTTGATAAGATCGTAATATTTAACCCTGAATATTACTTTAATACCAAACATTTAACAAATGTATAAAAAAATCCCACACACTTTGTATGAAAGCCTTTTTATTTGCGAATTAGTACAAAGTTTTTTTTTTTCCTGTGTTAAAAATAGAACAGAGCATTAGTTACATCCTCTACTGTCTGTTTACACTGTGTAGTGTATTTGGGAAAGACCGAGAAGAGGGCAGAGCAGTATAACCCTCCCCCCAAAAGAAGACAAAACAATATTTACACCCAGTCTCTCTCTGCCCCCACCCCATCTTAAGAAACAGTGCAACATTCAGGCATTTCACATCACTTTAAACATCCTCCACCTCTACTTCAGCAGCAGTAAGATACAGCAAGTTGAGAGCAGTATTTCACTTCAATACCGCATGCATCGATCATGTCTAGGAATGTGCTCCTCTGGAAAGGGAGAGCGAGCAGTAAAATCAACACAATGGAGCTTGGTGCTATTTCACTCCTAACAATAAAACGGCTGCCATTGTATGTGGCAGCAACCCTGCCATCAAGTAAATGGTGCTTTTCAGTATGGTCACGGAAATGATTATAAATCATTGTCTTCTCTCAGCACTCTGTTCTCATGTGGTTAATGCTTAATCTCATCATGTGACAGGTTTTAACCACTCATAAATAATTTTGAACTATTGCCAGCTGCTAGCCATACATTTGTTCTTGAGCGATAACTGGCCATACATCATTTCATGGTGAAAATGATTGCTTTTTGCTATTTCTCTCATGTTTAAACAAGATTTGAGCATCCTTGCTCTACAGACATCAGCTGCACAGTCTGTAAGACCAGCTGGTCCTATGAACCGTCAGCCATATCAATGCCACAATCACAAACCCACTGAAAATGCACATACATATACTTAAAAAAAAAAAAGTAGTACAATTGTTTTGACCAATGCTACTACATGGTTTCAAGCGTGTAGTTCATAAAATTAACTAATTAAACACCAGTTCTCTCATCAACATTATTAACTAATAATTACATTCGTAAAACGGCTAATAACGGAGTCATGTGCATTTCTATTGACTTGTTCAGATAGAATATCATTTTCCTGGTTTCAATTGTTTTGGGGACTATAGCTATGTTGTTGCAAAAATCAAAACAATAGGGGGAATTTATAAAACAACAATATGCAAGGGTATCAAACTCCTTAATCTTTAAAGTAAAAAGCATCATGTTTCAAATGGATAAGTTTTAAAGTGCAATAAAAACCACCTAAGGCTCATTTGCATTGAAAATGGGGATACTTTTGGTAGATTTTCTTACCAAACCATAAATCAAAATGCAAAAAAAAACAAATAATAATAATAATGTGGAATGCACATTCAGACAAACTTAAATGATGTGTAGAAAATGCTGTAAATTAAGCATATTTAAATCTCTGCTGTCTATGAAACTAAAGTCGTCTCTCAGTGCATTTTAACATTTCAAATTTCAGTTCTCACGAATGTGTGCATTTGTCCTGAAAAATAAATCACAAAATTGGTTGACTGCTATGGCTATATGAAAAATTTGGCCAAACCAATGCATACATTAGTGTTGTTTCTGCAGAGCTGGATTGGATATACTAATGTTTTATCATACACACACACACACACACACACACACACACACACACACACTTACAAACCGGGCCCAAATATACAGTAACAACTAATGGTCAACAATCTCAGTGAAACTTGTAAACTGATCATGGCTCTACAACAGAAAATACATTTTAATACAGGAAAATAAGAAAATATACACATCTAGTAATAAAAAGCAGCCCTGTCCATCACTTTTCAGCACATAGAGGCATCAAACTCCATCAGAGGTGTTCATCATCTGTTGCATTTACAATGACTTTGGGTGATTCGTACTGACGGCTTAGCTAAAAATGCACCTGGCATACAGGTGCTGTAGACATTAACCCTACTAAATGTTCATTCAGGATTTCAGGAAACAGATTTGACATCACAACATGTGCCAAGGAACATTTTTCATGTGTTTAAGGCAGGACTGGAATGAGAACATCTCCCTTTCTCTTTTCTCTAGCCACCCTTCTTGCTGCCTGACACCTGTCAGAAACTGACTTGATCAACATAATCATATTATTTCGGTGTAAGTTAGTCAAAGCTTTTCTTGTATATTAAAATGTATGACCACGTCGCCACTTTAGCTTATCTATAAGCCAAGTTTCATACAAATTGTTAGAAATTTCACTAATAAATAATTGATTTCAATATTAAAAACAGACCCCCCCCCCATCCCAGAGATTCAGACGTATACAGTATGCTCTTACAAACACAACCACTCACAGAAACGCAGCATCCAGCTCAAATTTCACCCCAAAATCAAAAGAAAATAAGTATGTTGCAAAAAGAAACTGAGGTCTGCTTTAAAGATCATAAACATTATTTGCATTGTGATATTTTTTGACAATTAAGCACCCCCTCCCAAATTTTCTATACTGAAAATATAAATATATGAAAAGGAAAAAAAAAAAAAAAAATATATATATATATATATAAACTTTGTAAAAATCATCCATAATTAGTTTTTTTAAATGAAAAAATTCAGTATAACAAATACTATCATGTAAATATACTTACAGGTGAGAAAACATTTTTTCTTTAAAAGGTTTTTTTTTTTTTTTTACATTACAAATTATTTTACACATACACACAAAAAAAACTTTATATAACTATATATAAGGGCTGTTTAATTGTCATTAAGATAAAAAAAAAAAAAAATTATAATAATTATATATATATATATATATATTGGTCCTAAAATAGGTTTACTGTCTTTATGCAAGGTTGCAAGTGGAATTTCTATGCGGTTGCTAAGATGTTCAAGCTTTGAGTCTTTAATCAAACCTCAAAGAATTCTTTTGATTATGGGGTGCAACGTGACCTGAACACTTCTGAAGATTCGAACACTCAAACACAGTTGCACACAAAGAACATACTCCTTTCAGCAGGAAATATCTATGCATTTTTCTGCCCCAACGACCACCTTTCGTTCCTCTTCTCCCTCTGCAAACATATTATTGTGAACTCTCTCACCTCTAGCTGTCACACAGTTGAGAGTTTCTGGGCTGGGCGGCCTGGCATTCTCATCGTGAGCTTGTTAACATACACACAAACAGACATCTTAAGGCAGGCCAAGTGAGCCACCTCTCAATGTCAGCAGCTATGCAATTCTGTCTGGATTCATACACAGACTATTCTGTATGATGTTCTACCAAAAGTACAAAATGCTTTGATGGAGCATCAGAGGCCTACTGAACACCAAACAATCAGGTTTTGCATTTGCATCCTGTTCAGATGTTGTAGAAAGTGGCCACTCCCTCCCTACTAAGTGTAGGGTGGTACATGAGAGGACACGAGAAACATCATTCACGTCTGTAATGAACCTGCGGTGATACAGGTTAAAGGGTGAGTGCTTTTGTGCCGGCCACTCTGAAAATTCACTAAATCTGTGGGCTGCTGTTTGTGTGTGTGTGATCAGTCCAGCTTCTCCAGAACAGAGGGCACGTAGACTAGGCTGAGCTCACTACCAAAGTCACAGACTATGGCGGCATTGTCCAGAACCAGGAGCTGCCTGACGCTCTGACCTTCGCTGCTCTGGCCCAGGTACACCGTCTGCAGCAGGTCCCCGTAGTTCAGGTCCCAAAACGACACGCAACCTTGTCCTCCCGTCACTAGCAGGCTTTCAGAGATCACCCCAAGACTGGCCCCACAGCCCACCTCCTGAAACACAGAGAAAGACATAAGAGATAGTGTTATGTTATTAATAACAAATCACAATATGCTGATTTGTTGATGAAATCCTGCAGTCCTAATTCTCATAATCACACACCTGTTGTATGGAGTACAGCTTTATGCCTGTGCTACGGTCCCAAATGCAAATGAGGTCATCCAACCCACTGCTAATGATACAGGAAGTTGTGCAAACCAATGAGGTGACATCACCACGGTGACCATAAACGTGGCTCACCCGGCTGCCTGTTAGGACGTCCCACACGCAGATGGTGCCATCTTGGCCCCCACTGGCTAGAACCATGGTCTACAACACAGCACAGAACAAATTTGAGTTGGGACAAAAAAAAATAAATTTACATTTGCCAAAATGAATATCATTATTTGTACATAGACAATATCCATCCATCTACCCATCCATTTATTCATCCATCTATCTGCCTATCTATTCTACTAACCATTCATCTATCTGCTCATCTGCCATCTGTTCCTCTATCTATCTCTCTTCTCTATCCATCCACCCATCCCTCCATCCATCTACAAGTCTATCCAGCTATCCATCCGTTGGTCCATCCATCCATCCATCCATCCACCATGTTTTCAGTTAATTTACAGTTGTAAATTATAAAATAATTGTAAATTAGAAATATGAGCAGCAATATTGCACAAGGTGTATATGAGTGAGACAGTGATGTGATTCTGACCTGGTCTATGTAAATGGCAGTTATGCCACCTGAGTGGCCCTGCAGGGTGAAGAGACAACAAGAATCCTCCAAACGATACACCTATAAAAGAAAAATGTCAAATAAATAACAAACATAAGCACAAGTTAACACTGTAGGCTTGCACAGAATTCTCTACAGATTTCCAGCATCTAAACAAATCATTCACAACTGTAAAGTTCCACATATAACCCTTATATTTTTAATTAATATTTTGTATATAATAATGCTTTTAATAACCAAAGTGTTGTATTATCTGACCTATTTAACATGTTTTACCATATTTACATTTTATAATTTACTTATATTCCACAAAGATTACAAAGTGCGCACATCCAAAGGCCAAAAGCTCAATGCGATGCTCAACCACAAAAAAAAAAAAAAAAAAAATTGCAAATAGGAAGATAAAAGTTGGCACACCACAGCCCCAAAAGTAGAAAAATATTTATGTTATGTTCTCACCACAGGTGACATTTCGAGCCTAAAAGCTTTTCATCAGACAATGAACACACACATAGCTCCGCCCTTATATACTGCACAAACCTAGATCATGATCACCCACATGACAAAACAAAAACTAATATTTAATTTATATACACACACACACACACACATATACTACAGTTCTAAACTTTGGGATCAGTAAGATTTTTAATGTTTTCTTACTGAAGTTTATTGTGCTCATTTATTTGATTAAAAATACAGGGGAAAAAAACTGTTTCTATTTTAATATGCCTTAAAATATAATTTATTCCTGTAAAGCAAAGCTGAATTTTCAGCATCATTACTCCAGTCTTCAGTGTCACATGATCCTTCAGAAATCATTCTAATATGCTGATTTATTATCAGTGTTGGAAACAGTTGTGCTGCTGTTTGTGTAATCTGGTTTTGTCCGTTAAAGTTAACCTTTTCAAACAACGCAGTCTCGGACAGTGAGTGACCTTACATATGCAGGTAAAATAAAAATTTCTCCAGTTATTGTTAAAAAACAAGCTAACAGACTTCATAGCTAGCGTTAGTGAAGCGGTCAGTGGAATCTTTCTGCCACCACCTAAGCTCCGCCCACAGAAAAACGTCACAATGTTTACTAACAGGAAGTAAGCAATAAGGTACTCGAGGCCATGCTGTATCGTGAATAAATCATGGCTGAAGAGTGTTTTTATAAAACGGTTACCACACAATAAAAAAAATATTAAAAACAAAAATTTATGTATTGAAATGTTACTTTTTGAAGCAAGTTTGTTAAATGCTGTCCTTCCACTAAAAATAGTTCCTGACAGCAACAGTAAACTGCAAGAGAATGTTCCCATGTAACATGCCTCATCTAATGGAGCTTAAATAAAAACAGACAATAGGAGCTCTTATCATCCACTGTCATTTATCTTTTTAACACCATATATTATATTTTCTCACACACACATATCTGCTTATCTCTCAGCATGAGAAAACGTCTGTTTTCCGTCTTTTAGTTTTAAAACAGACCGATTCGTTAAGCGCGAGTTTGCAAGCGTCATTACAGTGTAACGCACACACACACACACACACACAAGGACAATAAACAAATCACATCACATTATGGCAATAAACATCACATAAAAGTGAAAACAACAATTGACTGCAAACAGTGTAACGCTAAACTGATGGAAATATGGACATACAGAATCAAACAGTTTGTGCTGTATGTAAGGGCTGAGCTATGTATGCGTTCATTGTCTGATGAAGAGGTTTTAGGCTTGAAATGTCACCTGTGGTGAAAACATAAATATTTTTCTACTTTTGGAGCTGTGGTGTGCCAACTTTGATCTTTCTGTTTGCATATATATTTATATTTCCATATACTCATATGCTCCTTACCCTGACTGTATGGTCCTGGCTGCCGGTGACCACTCTGCCAGCGGCAGCTTTGAGCACAGTGATGGGCTTCTGGTGGGCACACTGCACTGAGCGCGTCAGCTGACAGCTGATCACATCCTCGCTGCTGTAACAGGGGGAGGGGGGCAGACTGCCTCGGCCTGGGGGTCCTAACACAAAACAAAACAAAAATCTGGAAAAATGCTTAAAGGGCCTTGAACGTAGTTGCGTTGCTGTCTAAGCAAGGTCAGAAAACTCTCGGATTTCATCAAAAATATCTTTTTAATTTCTGTTCCAAAGATGAATGAAGGTCTTATGGCTTTGGAATGACATGAGGGTGAGCAATTAATGACAGAATTTAAATTTTTGGGTGAACTATCCCTTAAAAATGCCTCTTTATTTCGGGCCTCCACTTTCTCCTGTGAGTAACTGTCAGCTTTTATCTACCTGTTTTTTGAGTTTTCATGCTTTCTGATCTAATTTCTGTAACTTTTCCAGTTGGTTGTGATTATTGGATCTGTATTTTTAAAAACAATTTTATAGAAATCAGACCAAAAATTCTCTTTCTTTTTTTTTAAAAATCACATTCAATTTCATTATTTTACATGACATTTTACAGGCCTGGTTTTGGCTTTTTTATGGTTTTTCAAGGCCGTGGGAATGTTGTATTTTAGTATCTTTTTTTTTTTTTTGACATGACATGACTCACCACGATATTGCAGCAACCCCAGAGGCTTGTTGATCTCCACTGTGAAGAAATCCAGTGAGCCATTTAAACGAGCTGCCACAATTCTGCAATTGAAAATACCCCCATTAGCAGGAAAACATAAGTCAGGTGCTTGGGTGTGAAATGAGTGTGGCTTATATATATGAGCTTTAGGCTGTTGTGAAATGCACCTGTTATTAAGAAAAGCCAAGGCAGTGATTCCAGATACTCCATCTTCATTACAGCACCGTAATGATCCCTCTACTGCATCCCACAGCTGATAAATAGAAGAAAATAAGAACGGCATATTAATCACATTGATAGATCAATATGTTCTCCTTACAAAAGCCCTCTCTTTCTCTCACCTCCAGTTTTCCGCTGCTGCGGCCCGTGGCAATGAGGTTACCCCTCAGCTCCATGGCCCACACTGAGCTGTCCCAGTCGCCATTGCACTGCGGGGGGAGCTCTAGTGGAAAGACAGGCTGGTCCCCGAGGCTACGTCGCCTTTGCTGTGAAGCCGGAGGAGAAGGTGGGAAGGCCAGTGTTGGTGAGGGCTCATGCTCCTGGTATGCTTTCTCCACCAATCCCCCAAAATCAAAGCCAGAGCTGCTTAAAGTCTGAGATGGGGGCAGTGACCCAAAGTTGGTGTCGATGAGAGGGGTGAGGTCTGGCTGGTCCCCAAACATGGCAGGGCGTGCAGGGGTGGTCCTTCTCCTTATTGGGAAAATATCTACATCTGGCCCTCCCATCGCTACTCCTCCTGGTTCCCGAAAGTCCGCCCCCAAGAGGCTCTCGGCCTCACAAGCACTTATGTGATCCAAGCCATCACGGTGCTCCCAACAACCACTGCTGCTGCTCCTGCGCAGACTAATACACACACACAAAAATACAAATAATGAATACACTTTCCAAAAAAAAAACTAAACAAAAAACCCATACACACTCACCAGATATCATTTTTGACTTTTTTTTTTTTAACTAGTGGGTGCAGGACACTATAGTTAATTTATGTAAATGAGGATAGCAAAATAAAATCAACTGTGACATTTAACCCCCAAAAATTCTTCATACAGTGGACTACCGGTAAAACTGATAAAACTTTGGGACCAAAAATTATTCAGACACTTTGACCTGACAATGTTTTGCTTAAAGGTTTAGTTCTCCCAAAATGAAAATTAGCCTGTGTTTAACTCACCCTCAAGGCATCCTTGGTGTATATAACTTTATTCTTTCAGACGAATCCAATGGGAGTTATATTAAAAATTGTCCTGGCTATTCCAAGCGTTATCATTGCAGTCGGTGGGTGTTTCTGTTGAACAGTCCACAAGATGTCAAATAAAGCACGCGGATCCATAATAAAACGTGCCTCACATGGCTCCAGGGGGTGAATAAGGGCCTCCTGTAGTGAATCCATACGTTTTTGTAAGAAAAATATCCATATTTCAAATGTAATAAACACTTCTCTCTCACTCCATCTAAATGTCATAAGTGGAAGCCGTTCCAGCAGATGACATAGGACGTCGACGTAGCTTGATTAGTGACGAATGCAGAGAGAGAACAAAAAAACACCGGTCATGAATTAGAAGTACAAACTGAGGATTTGTAAAGAAAGATGTAGGAGGATTTCGAAATAAGCCAAGAGGAGACTGGTTTTCCTATGCTAAAGTAAGGAAACTTTGCTTCCTTTGCTCCTTTAAACAAACTCACGAGACAAGCATATCTCAGAGGCGCATACGTCCTATGTCATTCGCCCGGAATGGCTTCTGCTTACAACAGATACCGGAAGTGAGAGAAAAGTGTTTATTACGTTTGAAATATGGATATTTTTCTTACAAAAACGCATGGATTCACTACAGGAGGCCTTTATTCACCCCCCAGAGCCGTGTGAGGCACGTTTTATTATGGATGCGAAAACTTTATCTAATGTCTTGCGGACTGTTCAACAGAAACACCCGCCGACTGCAATGAGAACGCTTGGAATAGCCAGGACAATTTTTAATATAACTTCAATTCAATTCGTCTGAAAGAAGAAAGTCATATACACCAAGGATGCCTCGAGGGTGAGTAAAACACAGGCTAATCTTCATTTTTGGGTGAACTAACCCTTTAAGTGTTTTTCTTTAATTGCTAATGTGACCTTTTTACACCACAGACTGAACAAAATTAAGCATAGCTTGGTAATTGGTTGACCTAAGTTGGTATTATCTATTTGTGTACTATATAAATAATTTTTTTTTTTTTAAATAATACATTTATTAGAAGCTATGCAGTAGGTACAGGTTCCTTACCCATTGTTGGGTATAACAGTAAGACAGTCTCCGGTCTGTGCGTCCCACACACGGATCTGTCCCGCCAGACAACAGCTGGCCAGCAGCATGCCATCACTGGCCAGACACTCAATGTCCTGGGAAGAGATGCCAAAGGTAATTAATTTTATATATATATATATATATATATCAGAGTGCATTTATGGAAACGCGTCAGTCAGTACAAGTCAATTTGATTCTCACCATGCTGTGGCCTCTCAGCAGGAGAGGGGAAATTTCACTGATTGGCGGCGAGTAGCCATATTCATCGCAGGGCAGGTCTCCACGGCGACGGCGACCATGGGGCACCCCGTTCTGCCCGTAGTTCCGAGGGCAGAGCACACGATACAGACAGAAGAGTAAGAGAACTAACACCACTCCGGCGAAAAGTCCAAGAGCTGCCACCCTGCACAAATACACATTTTTATTACAATAAATTATGTAAAATAAAATATCCATTAGTCCAAACAATGCCAGATGGGGGAGTGTTTGAGAAACCTGACATTAAACACTCCTTATTTTTTTTCCTAATCTGTGTGGTGCCCTACTGACACACACACTACACACTTCACCTGCTTTCAATTTAAATTTGGCATATAAGCATGAGCCCCTGCAAAACAAGTCTCTCTTGAAATTTCAGTCCAGCCACCTCCAGAAATGGGAACTCAAAGCTAAGCATTACATGCAGAAAGTTGGACAACATCTGAGCATGTGCACATACTCTTGATCTGTCCTCACGGGATAAATGCAGCACAGAAAACAGGAAACACAGGCAGGGGGCCAAAGGAAGAATTAGAAGAAGGAGGGGCCAAGTTTTAGAGCAAACTGACCTACATCCATCTGATGTGTATCTAACAACCATAATGGCCTCATAGATAAGAACAGGGCCTTGGAACAATGACCTTGAACACCACAATCTGAGTGTTTGTTTGTGAATGAGAGAGACTATTGTTTGTCTCTGCAATCACATATTTAGATCTCCTGTGTGTGCTAGAATGAGATGTGAATGAGCGCTCGTAGTTAATCAGCGACAGTTTTTTTGTTTGTTAAAAGAATATTTTGGCCATGAGGTTTAAAACCTCTTGACATTTGTTCACAGAAAGACCACAAAGGAAAGCGGTAATGCACGTTTTCTGAGAAACGTCATTGAGCAATTTACAGATTACCAATGAATGACTGCTGTCTGATCTATAAATACAACAAGGTGGGAAAAGAACAAAAAACTTCCTTTCTTGTCCATACAACCCTCTGGTGAACACCCAAATAGTGTAGGAGTTTTATGAAAGAGAATGAAGTCTTTATTTATTGTAATGTGACAGAGCTGAATTTGTTTCTGCGCTGTCACCACAAAATGCACCACATTAGATTCCTCGATAAAAAGGAATTTGCGACATTTCAAAATATTATTACAATTTAAAACTATTTCTGCGATTTCTGGTAGCCAATGCTGATATTTGAAATCTTTAAATAAATGTAGCGTTGGTCAGCATAAGAGACTTCTCATAAACATTAAAAGAAATCTTACCAACCACAAACTTAGTCTATCAAACAAATAAATAAAATTAAACAAAAACAATAGCAGGAATTGCTTCATTTGCTAAATATTTGGTGCATTGTTGCCCAAATTATGGTTAATTTACAATAATAATCCAAACTGAATTGGTAACCGAATAAGTAACATTTATAAAAGCAGGTAGAATGCCCAAATAGCTGAAGTGCAACACTGACTTGTAGAGTGTGAGGTCTGTCTGCAGATCCGAGGTCTTGATGCTGGGAGGAGGAGCATGGTGTGTATCCTGGGGATGGCGTGTGTCTATGGCCTCTTGTGGGCTGAGATGGAGCGTGACAGGGATGACTGGAAGAATGCTGATGTACCTGAGGGTATCAGACACGGGCATGTTAGGGGCATAACTACGAGAGGGTCTGAACCATATCATCTATTATAATATGATAGAGTAGCGCACCTCTTTGCAAGAGTGATATTGTAATAGCTGAAGAGTGAGGGCCAGTGGCGGAAAGAAAGCCGCCTCCACAACTCCTCATCCTCAGGGCCCCAAGTGATCTGGGGGCTGGACACAGGGGCAACTCCTGGACGGGCTGCTCTGTGACCCTGGGATTGGTTTTCAGGTAGGGGAGTGGGTTCAGGGGCAGGAAGCACGCTCAGTGTGCTGGTTGGACCTCCACCAGGAAATACTGGAGCAACGCCCAAATGAGGAGGAAGCCCCGCCTCCCCAAGAGGGCTCTGCTCTGACACCTGGGCAGCAAGGAAAGTCCTCAGACCAGCAGGGTCCGTGTAGACCAGGATCCCAATCCAGATTACGGTGCCAACCTATTAAATAAACAGACAACAAATTTAGATAAAATAAAGCATTATTTTATGCTTTCTTTTTTCATTTTTAATTTAATTTTACACTGTTCAAAAGTGTGGGTTCAGTAAGATTTTTAATGTTTTTAAAAGTAGTATGCATTTTTTTTTTTTTTTTACGATTTATTTTTGCCATTTTTGCCTTCATTGTGATAGGACAGATCAGACATGCAGCGAAGTGGGAGAGAGAGAGAGGGAGGCGGGATTGGAATTGCACTTACTCACCCTCATGTTGTTCCAAAACTTTCTTTCTTATGTTGATCATTAAAGAATATATTTTGAAGAATGCTGGTAATCAAACTGTTGATGGTGACCATTGACTTTCATAGCATCTCTTTCCATACTACGGAAGTCAATGGGGACCAACAACTGTTTGGTTCTTCAAAATTCTTTATAAGAGAAACTTATAAAGGTTAGGAACAACACAGGGGTGAGTAAATGATGACAAAATGTTCATTTTTGGGTAAACCATTCCTTTAAAGAGTGTAATTTTTACCATGATGATTCTCTGTGCCAGGCGAGTGCGGGCTAGGAAGTACACCACCCTGAGCCTCTTGGGCAAGCGGAGGTTCCGGAAAGCAGGAGCCTGAAGGGTGATGGTGTGGGGAGAAGGGCGGGGGGGCGGAGGTGTCTCTCGTGGACGCAAAGGGCCCGGTTTCGGTGGAGGCATCCCCGCTTCTGCCGGTAGACGCCTGTTCAGATCAGCCAACTGTTAATGTAGAAACATGAGAGTTGGGAAAGATGATACAATAAAACTGAACATTCCAGAAAACGTACTCAGATGATGCAATGAATGATTCATGTATTTCTCATGGAATTGTAAAAGATATTTTCTAGAATGTTCTCTGTGTGGGTGGTTCTCACCTCCATGCGGCGGATGTCAATAGACAGCACAGTGGTGAAGAAAAACATCTGCAGGAAGAAATCGGACACCAGACCGACCACAGCAAACAGACAGAACTCCTACACACAAAATAAAAAGGGGGAAGTGTAAAACATTTGTGATTTGGAACTGTATAACTACCACCAAAAGCAGATCATATATTTGAGTTATTTACAAGAGCTTCACCTGAATTGCTGGTACAAATGTGAAGTATCCAATGAGGATGATGCACAGTTCAGTTGCCATATTCTTCATGATGGACCAACTCTCATTGCTTAGACCTTAAGACAGAACCAAAAAATAAAATAAAATAAAATACAGACTTTTGCCAAAGTAGGTGTCATTTAATTTGGTCTAATTCTCACATCCCATACTTTCAAAAGATTTCAAACTGCTTAAGAGGTTGCTAAGGGCTTTATGGAAAATTTTAGCAATTTTTCGCTAAATGTTTTTAAGGCTATGGAAGTTAACTATAATAAATAAAGGATATTTAAAGCAGTATATATTTTTTTTTTAATATATTTAGCAATTTGATATATATTGATGTTGTTTATCTTAAAAGACAATTATTTAAACTATATTTTATATAATTAATGGGTCTAGTTTTTAAACCTAATCTGCATATGTGACCCTGGACCACAAAACCAGTCTTAAGTCGCTGGGGTATATTTGTAGCAATAGCCAAAAATACATTGTATGGGTCAAAATTGTCGATTTTTCTTTTATGCCAAAAATCATTAGGATATTAAGTAAAGATCATGTTCCACGAAGATATTTTGTAAATTTCTTACCGTAAATGTATCAAAACTTAATTTTTGATTAGCAATATGCATTGCTAAGAACTTCATTTGGACAACTTTAAAGGCGATTTTCTCAATATTTAGATTTTTTGCACCCTCAGATTCCAGATTTTCAAATAGTTGTATCTCAGCCAAATATTGTCCGATCCTAACAAACCATACATCAATGGAAGCATATTTATTCAGCTTTCAGAAGATGTATAAATCTCAATTTTGAAAAATTGACACTTAAGACTGGTTTTGTCGTCCAGGGTCACATACAGCTTTGATGAAAAAAGTTTTCATTTTATAAGTGTCACTACACAACAGTAAGACAGTGCTTAGTACTGAATGGGCTGCTACTTGTATTCAAAACACTAGGAAAGAAAAACTGAGTGCACATAATTTAACAGTGCAGATGATTGCATCTTCTCTGACCTTGAGCAATACGCAGCTTAACTTCAAGGTCGACAGGCGTTGACACAACAGACTTGGTGAGGACAAGGACATTCTCCAGACCAATTACCACCACAAGGTAAGGGAAGATTTCCCTGCAAAACAGCAGCAGAGAAAACAACTAAACCTTAGAAAATCTATCAAAACTAATGTTTGACGTGAAAAAATAAGCTAACATTAAAAAAAAAAAAAAAAAAAAAGAATGTGAGGAACGTGAGGAGCTAGCATATTATTGAAGATAAAAACCTAACAGAAAAATTCACTCACTAGCGTTCTGTCATTCACTGAAGAGTTGGCCTTATGCAGCCCTATTGTATCTTGGATCAATATAGAGTACACACGTGGCCTAAATAGTGTGTTCCGGTGAACCAAGTCAAATTTGTTTGGACAGCTTGAGCTCACACCACTGTGACTGTAAGTCCATACATGCAACCTTATAGGCTGGTGGAGGACTATCCCTGCCCACTCAAACACTTCCTGGCACTGAAATTCCCCTAAACCACAATCATTATTATTGACGATTGGTTATACATCAACCTGCTCAAAGATCAAACCGTGACATTTTAATTCCTGAGGGATTAAGTCTATAGAAGCCCTTTGATAGTGATGCACAGAATCATTCTTGTGGTATGAATGAAGGTGTGTTTTGGCTGAGCTCCTACCCTCCATTCAACGTGGGCGTCAGGCCAAACAAGGTACAGAGTCCCACAGACATGAGCAGAGAGCTGAGAACAGTCACCACAGCAGCCAGCGCCAAGCCCCATTTGGATTTCACCATGTCAATCTTTCCTGTGAAGTGAGAGGGAGAGATTATCCAAATTATTTTTGTCAAGAGCATTTTCCAAAAACGTCATTAAGCATATAAAATGCTGCTGGAAAGAGGGTATGTGAATTCTTGATGCTGAACATGCTGTTCTGAGGATAATCGCCAGGCCAGACTGAAACACGAAAGCTCATTCAGAAACCAAACAGCTACGCTAATCTGAAAGCTTTCTGCTGCCAATGTACTGCTTTCCCCAGTGGCACCTGGAAAAACGTCCAATTTCAACACTGTTGAATTACTTCCTAATCATTTTAGAGATTTATGGAATGATTATTAGAGAAAGAACACTAGAGAACAGCAGAAAACACTACAAATATTCCCATTTCTGGAAAGTCTGCAATAATTCTGTCAACTGTGGTACTTCCATGACGAACAATAACGTTATAACAGTAGTGGACACAAATCAAGGCTCAACGTTAAAGATTTCTGACTGCAGAAAAAAAGTCACTGCAGAATTTACAACAATAATGTTCAATGCATCAAACAAAACCAAATTTTGAGAGGCATAAACAGACTGTGTGTGTGCATATAATTATCCAACATAAAAAATTAAGCACTGGTGGTGATATTTCTCACAAAGTGGTCTGAAACTCTCTTTCGCTGGATTGTTTATCTGCAAATATCTTCATCATAAAAGTTATAGAATCTAATGCACATCAGATGGCCCATTAAATAAAATATTTCTGGAATCTTCTACAAACATGTTAACAGAATATCACCTATTGTTTACAACACTGACACAGTATGATACACTGTTCTAACTACAAAGTCACAATGTACAATTTTAACATTACATTACCCAACCAGTTATTCCATAACACAAAACCAGAAAAAAAAAAAAAAGAAATAAAAAAAATGCAGGTGCACTACGGTTCAAAAGTTTGATTTTTATTTTTTTTTAAGATGTCTTATGTTTACCATTTGTTTGAGAAAAATACAGCAATATTGTGAAATATTACAATTTAAAGTGGTTTTTTATTTGAATATGTATTTTAGCAGCATTTATTTGACTAAAAATACATTTAAAAAAAGTAATTTTGAGAAATATATTAACATAGAAAACGGTTATTTTCAATTTTAAAATATTGTTTATTTCTGTGATGCAATTCTTAATTTTCAACAGCCATTATTCCAGTCCTCAGTGTCACATGTTCCTTCAGAAATCATTCAGACATTCTGATATGGTGCTCAAGAAACATTTCTTACTATTTTCAACGTTGATATTTTTGTGGAATTTGTGATACTTTTTTTCAGGATTAATCAAAGTTGAAAAGACCAGCATTTATTTGAAACAAATAATCTGTAACGCTACAAATGTTTTTACTATCACTTTAATCAATTTAATGCATTCGACCTAAATAAAATGATTAATTCTTTGAATTAATAATCTCAAATTTAATTAATCACAGCGAATATAGGTAGAGATGGCACTTACGGGTGGAGAAGTAGATATAAGCAAAGAGGATAATGTAGGTGGTGACCAGAGGGATGAGCTCAGCGATGCCAATCTCCTCTTTGAAATGGACGTGCACCATGTGGTCTTCACGCAGAGTGCAGTTCGCTGAAGGATGAAGCTGTTTCAGACGGGCTCTGAGACTGGCTACAAACCTGTCCAAAAAGACACAGGAGATGCTAAACATTTTTGGAAACCATGATTGGTTTGCTATAAAAACTATATTTTTACAAGATCTAGAAAATGTCACGCCTGCCTTATAAACCACAATTAATTTGAAATATTACAAAGGCTGACCTTGCATCATAGGAGCTTAGTGCAATTGTGATGGTGTATGTCACCACTCTCTTCTTGCTGTACAGGCTTACACCCGTCTGCTTCCCTGGGACACCAAAGAGTAAATCTAAAAAGCACACACAGTAAAAATGGGGTTTCTAAATGAACAGGTGGTAAATTTTAATTTGAGCAGAGATTAAATTGTGTTTAAGCAGCTTCCTGCCTTTCAGAGTGGCTGAAGTATGAAGGCCTTTGGGTTCATGTTGATGGACTGTCTTCAGGAGGTCTGGATCTGCATCAAACAGGTCACGCCGGTTCTGCCAATAGTTGCCAGGGGATACCAGCAGGCAGCCGTGCTCTGGAAGGACCGCCTGCATGCGCCGCAACCCTGGCAACAGGTCCGTTACCTGCAAGCATAGCGCCTCCAAACTTCTGAGAAGAGGGACGTGAGGAAAACAGGAAAGAATGAGGTTGAGAAATGTGTGGTAACAAGCAAAAACAGAAGTGGTTTGAAATCAATCAACATGAACTAATAAGCAATGGTGGGAATCTTAGACCTGTCTGTGTAAACGTGGTTTCTGATCTCCTCCAGGAGACTAAAAACGCGCCCAAGGGGAGAGCGGAACACGTCCACAGGAACCAGACTATTGTCCCATGGTGAAACTGCTGCCTTGACCAGAACCTGCTGGATGTAGGCCACCGGAGGACCCCGATACTGCAAGAAAAGCAGCATTTTTAGATTAACAGTAACAGGTCTTCAAAAGACACTAGACTTTTACATTTTCAGTGGCACTTGACCAAGCTAATTCCCTGATGCTAAAGTGTTGCAAGTGGGTGTTTGCTGGCCCCAAGTCTAGAGGCAACTTTTCATAGCAAATCAACTGGAATTTTTCCAAATTGTTTTTGTCCACTACATGAAATTGTCTTTTAAGTCTGAGAGATTAGAAAAGTAATAATACACCTTTTTTCAACATTATTTGATGTTTATTCATGTCTGTAACAGTGCAACACATTGCACACCCAACGTTTGCAAGGTCTACAATTCCTATCCAGTGCAGGGCTTAGCATAGCAATCATGTTAATAATTCCACAGAAAAGCTGCATACTTCACAACTGTTATAACTATCTTTTAACATTTGGGGGCAGTAAGATTTTGTTAAGTTTTTGAAAGAAGTCTCATGCTCACCAAGGCTGCATTTATTTAAATAATAGTAATATAAAAGTATAAACTATTTTTAACTGCAGTGTCACATGATCCTTAAGAAATAATTCTGATGTGCTGATTTGGTGCTCAAGTAACATTTACAACTGTTAATGTTGTAAACAAATGTGCTGCTTCAATATTTTTGTGAAAATCATGATACATTTTTTTCAGAATTCTTTTCCAATTTCTACGGATAAAAATATTAATTTCTTTTAAAATAATAATTAAACAATCTTACAGAACTGAAATTTTAACGTTAATGTATATCAAACAAGCATTTCATTTTACCCAATCAGGGCGCTCCGACAGGTCGCCCTGAGACTCATGGGATGGGACAGAGTAATCTCGTACTCCAGTGGTGAACTCGACAGGCCCTGTTCCTGGCAGAGGCAGCTTCAGCAAAGGGTAACTGTAAAAGAAAGCATGGTTACAGAACAACAAATCAATCTTTATTACCAACGTCAAGCTGCATTCCTCACAGACACGGTACCTCCAATTAGAGGAATGGCCTTCTCATGACGAAGAGCCCATACAAGGTCCATAAAACAAATCCTATTTGAATGAAAAGGGCGATAAGTATGCAAAGTGTTGTTTTTGCATTTTTTACTGACAGTTTTATAGCATTCAATTAGTCACGTAGGTGCAGCAAGAGTGAACTTAAAGCCTAAAACTTCACCAGGAGGGAGCACAGACCATTATGATTAACATGCCATCTGTGATGTCCTCAGGCTTTAAGAAAACTAAGTATAGTAAAAACAAGAATTTTACACTTTCTAGGAAAAATGATTGCACAAGACCCACAATACTGCTTGCAGTACAAACACTGAAGGACTGGTATACTCTCCAGATGGATGATCTGACCAACCCTTACTTCTCACAAAAGGAACACCTGTCACTCTCCTTTAAAGTGCTTCGAAAGCCATAAATATCCCCCACCAACAACAGCAGTGCTGATAAGGTTTAAAACACATGACACTGTTGACATCAGGGAAACAGAAGGCTATTGTGTAAAATACATTATACATGGAATCTCCGAGTGTGCTTTCCTTAACACAGTACATACAAACTAAGGGACAAACCAATATCATTTTGTGTGCTTAATGGATTAGTTCACTTCCTGAATATACATTTCCTGATAATTCACTCACGCCCATCTCATCCAGGATGTTCATGTCTTTCTTTCTTCAGTCGAAAAGAAATTAAGGTTTTTGAGGAAAATATTCCAGGCTTTTTCTCCATATATTGGACTTCAACAGGGACCCAATGGGATGAAGGTCCAAATTGCAGTTTCAATGCAACTTTAAAGGGCTGTACATGACCCCAGCCGAGGAATAAGGGTCTTATCTTGTGAAACGATTGGTCATTTTCTAAAAAAAAAAAAAATACAAATTTATCTACTTTTTAACCACAAATATTCGTCCTGCACTAGCTCGACCTCACGCATTACGTAGTCATGTTGGAAAGGTCACGCGTGACGTAGGCGGAAGTACCGACCCAGTGTTTACAAAGTGAAGGTGCATGATTTTGAAGTTGGAGCAGAAAATGAGATGCCGTTTTCCGCCCTACACTACCTTTTTTAACCAAAGTACACGAACAACTAACCATGCTTGACCTTTTCAACCTGATTACATAATGTGAGAAGTCACGCATCCGCATCGCAACGCTTTTTTTTTTTTAAGAACATGACAGATAAATAAGACCCTTATTCCTCAGCTGGGATCATGTAGAGCACTTTGAAGCTCTAATTTAGACCTTAAACCCATTGGGTCCAATTAAAGTCCACTACATGGAGAAGAATCCTGGAATGTTTTCCTCAAAAGCCTTAATTTCTTTTCAAATGAAGAAAGAAAGACATGAACATCTTGGACGACATGGGGGTGAGTAAATGTTCAGGAAATTTTTTTTCTGGAAGCAAACTAATCCTTTAATTTGTGTTTAATTCAGTATATTCCTTTATTATCCGTCTTGTGGCTGAGTCAAGCTATTCTGCCCAGTACCTTCTCTTCTCTAGCTGAGAAAGAACTCAGACGTCTGCAGTGACAAGTAGTTGCCACTTCACAAAGCCTACTTCTGTTCTTCCAGGCAGCTCAAGACACTGGGCTGTTCTCTGAGAGAAATGTTCACACACTCACTCTTTTCCACATGGATTTTGCCCTTTATCTGAAGCGTCAGAGACTTAATTCACATTTTGCTGACTGAGGCTAAAAGAAAAAGGCATGAGAAACCGTTTTCTCTAGCTCAGTGCTCCACTTTTGTGTTTCTGCTACACACAGTCCTCCTGGCACGATCTTGTTGTCGAATCAAACTGTGCAGAACAACTGACCACAAGCCAACTTCATTCCTTTGTTGCCCTCTCTCACCCTTTCACACCCGAAAACATCCCACCCACAGATTTGTACAGATAAGCTGCTTTTCCTAACCCACAGAAGTACATAAAGTACTTCAACGTTGACAGAGGCCATCAGAACTGTGGCCTAGCAGCCATTGTCCCCCGATTAGTTTAAATCTCGCTCCAATCCCATTATTTCCTGCTTGAATCAAATATCATGACTGCAGACTCACCAGCAGGTCAGGATGCTGGCAGAGGTAAAGAGAATGATGGGAACCGGGTAGGAGGCACATAGTAGGCCGTGCCGGTAGAAGGCGGCCGAGATGTTCTGCCGAAGCCGCTCTCTCACCGTCATCCTGGGGGGAGGGGTCAGCTGATAGCCATTGAGTCTGCGTGTACGGCCAGGGCGAGGGCACCGGCGGGCATCCAGGGATCTGTGCGAACAAGCATGTACATAACTATAATTGGCTCTCTGTCATTGTGATGTGAAGAACGTGTTTTTCCTGTTACTGATAAAACCAAAAACCTTTTTTAGCACTTTAAAGCACATATTAAAACATTATCTATATTTTTGCTTCATAAACCGACTAAATGAGTAGCATCTTATGGCAAGCTTTATTGCTATTAATCACCAACAGTACAAAAACATTCACATGTATGTGTATGATTCTGACATGACACGAGTCAGCAAATGATACATAAAACCAAGCAGTAGCACTGTACAAGAAGATTCATTATCATTATTTAATAAATTAATTAATTTTATAGCATTTTTAAATTTAAGTTAATGTATAAATATATCATTGATCATTGTGCTTTAAATGAAAAACTAATTTGAATGAATACAACATCAGTGTGTTAGCATACACTACCATATATATATATATATATTTTTTTTTTAAAAGAAATCACAATTTTTATTCATCATGGATGCATTCAATTGATCGCAAAAGACATCTATAATGTTACAAAAAAATTCTTCTTTTGGACTTTTATTCCATAAGAGAATTCTGAAAAAAAAAAAATGTATCACTGTTTCCACATAAATGTTAGTAATATTACTATTAAATATAAAATATTACTAGTGACACTGAAGACAGCAGCAAAAGCTGCTGAAAATTCAACTTTGCATGAGAGGAATTTATTACTTTTTCATTTTAAAATATATTGAAACAGAAAAGAGTTATTTTACACTGCAATAGTAGGCCTATTTCACAATATTACTGTTCCGATTGTAGTTTAAAAAAAAAAAAAAAAAAAAAAAGTCTTGTTCCTGGTTAGTTTATGATACTCAACGCATTAAATGTTGTTAACTAATTTAACCTTACTGTAATCCGTTACCAACCAAACAAACTTAAACATCTCTGCCAACAGCTAACTAGCTAGCAGATCATTCTTTAGAAAACCTATCTGTTAGAATTAACCCTTTGCCTAGAGGTAGTTTCTGGACTTTCAAACTCTGAAACCAGAGGGTTCAAGGGTTATACTGGCGGTCTATGGTTTACAAAGAGCTCTTTTTTGTCATTGGGTGCCCCTGTGACTCTACCACAGAGTACAAATTTTCCCCCCAGGAACTTACCTCCTGAGTGGCTACCGTTCATGCTTTTCCATAAATATTACATAAACAAGATGACACATACAGCCTCACAAAGATGCTACACATGTACTACTCAAGTTTCATAATGATGCAAGAGATTTCATAAAAACAGACATAGAGAGAGAACTATGACGGGCTAAACACTTCACTGAAAGCAGAATTAACTGATTTTAATCAAAGGAGGTCAACAACTTTTACGTGATACATCAATGTAATTTTCTCTTTTTAGAAGATTCAAACGCATAAATACTTTTTAATGATAAATTTTATCAAGTTCGTAGTACCTTAAAATGTTACAATATTGCCAAAGCATCATTGGACCAATAAAAGCAGTAATAAAAACAACAGAATTAAAAATAAAAATAAAATTAGGTTTGTCAGTAATAGTAATAAAAATGATAACAGCAATAATAATTTGTAATAAAATAAGAATGCTAATGCAGATCATAAGTCATTTGTGGTGAACAAGTGAGTAACAAAATAATCTTTTTTTTTTTTTTTTCGAACATTTAAGACTTACAGCACAGTCGTAATAAGGAACACGTTTATGATAGTTGTATTATTTATTTGCATCCTTCCTGAAGCTTGAAATCTCAATTTTTAAGACATTTAATTGCATGGAAAATATCAACCAGCATTAGAAAGAGAGTCATACACATTCGAAAGACACGAGAGTGAACAAATTAATGACAGAATTTGCAATTTGGGGTAAATTATTTCCATTTATCCAAGCTTAACAGTCCCTTTCCCATTCCAGCTTAGAGAGAGACAAACTGAGTCTTAACAGTCTCTTTCTTAATGCATTTGCACACTTCCTTCTCTCCCTCTTTTGCCGAATCTGGGAGATTTTTTAAGAGAACAGAGTCCAGAGGCAGCATTCAAAGTCTGCAAATCTTGGCAAACGCTACAGCATGGAAACAGGCAATGACTTTAAATTCTTAAGGGAATGTGCAGGCAAGGGCTGATAAACACGTGCGGCTGATTATGCAAAGCAACCCTGTTTGACAATTTGGTGACACAAGAACCTGGTAACTATCATGCATGCTGGGATAAAACTTTAGAATGCAACGCAAAGTCGTTGCTGTGGACAGAACCATCAAAACATGACAAAGAGTTGTTTGTCATGTTTTGTCGAATCTAGAAACTACAGCAATGCTTTCAGTCACAGGGCACTTAAAATACACCAGTTATTGGTTTCCAAAATGAAGGAATTTAAAAGCTAGAAATCTGACAACTTCTACAGTTTCCAGTGGATTTATGTCTGCATCAGAATGTTCCACTGTAAATCATCTGATTGTAAATCTACTGCAAAACAGCTGTCAGGGATATCTTCTTGCTCACATTCACTTCTCAAAAATTTTTCCTTCATAACAAACACCAGAGAAAAATTATTCAAAGATTCTAACTAATTGTACCACATTTTGATTTTCACTTCTAAAATATTCTCACATTTCCATTTTTATTTGATTTCTTCCAAAAAGATCTACATAATTATTATTATGTTTCTGATATTAATGATCAATCACTCAAATTTAATTTTCACTTACTTTATCCAAAGCAACAAAAATAAGCTAAAGAAACTTAAAAACAAACAAACAAAAAAAAAACTTAACTACCTTAATAAGCAATTTCTGTCAACTCCTAGTTTTGCAAAATTGTTGGTCAAACCACAAACTGAAAAAATATATATTTGTTTCTTATGTATAACCAAAACATTATATTAATATATGGAAACAACTGCCAAAACATCTCACAGGTAGGCCTACTTAAAGCCAACATAATACATGAACTGTCAAACTCCAACACAACCGTATAAACACGAAAAGTATCAAATTTAATCTGAATAAAATCCATTTGCACTAACACGACAAAAACGCATAACGTTATATGCCAGACGGTTTTGCCGGTTTTTTAATAGACTCATATAATTACAAAGCAATACTGTGATAGCACCATGGTATTGTGAGGTATGAGACAGTAACACCATGTTATTTTTTATATTATATTATTTTTATTTCCTAAATGTCATAGCATACCATGATACATTTACGGTATTGCACAAAGTACGTAGTATATTGTAACATGCGGTGTTAAGCCTGATGCAATTTCCACGTTTCTTCTGCAGTTATTGTCAGACAATTAAACTGTAAATTAGCTGAGCTGATATCAGTCTAACAGAGCTAAAGCTAACAGTCACTGAACTACATATGAATACACTTTTGCATTAACTCGGTTGTCTGCAATGTCCTGCATTTCAAAATCCCTGAGATACTATTTATTATCTTTTTGTTGTGCGAGGAGATGAAACCGATAACGTTACACGTTTCCATGGCATTAACTTTAGCCGAGCTGCTAACGCTTTAGCATTAGCAATAGTTCAAATATAAAGCACCTGCCAGTTTTATTTAGATTCGCTTGATGTAAGTTATATAGACACCTAGAATAGAACGCATCACCCAAGAAATACGCATTTCATTGCCTCGATGCTATGCTATCCAGGAAGCGCTTTGACAGCATGTTACTGGACCAGCTAACAGAAATAGTGAGCACTAAGGGCCTGCCATGCTTCTAAAATGCTCTAATTTAGCAATGTAAACACACAAACCAAAACAATAGCGCTCAAATCATCGCTTACCCTAATGACAGGTTCTACCCTTCCTCTCTGAGGGTTTGTCTGAACGGTGATTCGGCTCCTGTTGAGTTCCACAGACAGGTGGCTGTAGGTCTCTACTGTTCTGCCTGCATCATGTCAGCTACTGTAAGCCAACGTGACCCCTCAACTTCAACCTCCAGAACAAAGCTAAAACGCGTCAAACTATGACCTCTACTGGCCACAAGGAGGAAGAAGTAACGTTAGAGAGTGGAGTGAAGACAATATTTTTTTTACCTAAATGGAATTATCTAGTTAATAAAAGGATAGGGATTTGTTTGCATTATTATGGACCCAATATATTATAATATAAGGATGTATGCTCAGTTGTCATAATAGGTGCATTTCAACACACTAGTAGTCCCTTAGAAGCACTGAGGCGTCCGACATTAGTTGATTACTCTAATTCAATGTATTTTAAAGACACGATAGTACGTTTTTATTATTTGCAGTTAATTGTTCGAATAAACAAACATTATTATCTATATGATATATCTACAAGAGCCACGTTTTTCACCCTGCAAGAAGCACTCCCTGGTGGTCTAGTGGTTAGGATTCGGCGCTCTCACCGCCGCGGCCCGGGTTCGATTCCCGGTCAGGGAATGAAGTTCTTTTATGGAAGTTTGTTTTAACAAAGTAATAAAATGTTAATCTGGTTTAAATTCTACATACAGGTGCATCTCAATAAATTAGAATGTCGTGGAAAAGTTCATTTATTTCAGTAATTCAACTCAAACTGTGAAACTTGTGTGTTAAATAAATTCAATGCACACAGACTGAAGTAGTTTAAGTCTTCGGTTCTTTTAATTGTGATGATTTTGGCTCACATTTAACAAAAACCCACCAATTCACTATCTCCACAAATTAGAATACTTCGTAAGACCAATAAAAAAAAAACATTTTTAGTGAATTGTTGGCCTTCTGGAAAGTATGTTCATTTACTGTATATGTACTCAATACTTGGTAGGGGCTCCTTTTGCTTTAATTACTGCCTCAATTCGGCGTGGCATGGAGGTGATCAGTTTGTGGCACTGCTGAGGTGGTATGGAAGCCCAGGTTTCTTTGACAGTCAGCTCATCTGCATTTTTTTGGTCTCTTGTTTCTCATTTTCCTCTTGACAACACCCCATAGATCTCTCTATCTATGGGGTTCAGGTCTGGGAGTTTGCTGGCCAGTCAAGCACACCAACACCATGATCATTTAACCAACTTTTGGTGCTTCTGGCAGTGTGGGCAGGTGCCAAATCCTGCTGGAAAATGAAATCAGCATCTTTAAAAAGCTGGTCTGCAGAAGGAAGCATGAACTGCTCCAAAATTTCTTGGTAAACGGGTGCAGTGACTTTGATTTTCAAAAAACACAATGGACCAACACCAGCAGATGACATTGCACCCCAAATCACCACAGACTGTGGAAACTTAACACTGGACTTCAATCAAATTTGCTTGATAATCCTCATAAGGCTGCGGTTCTCTCGGTTGGTTGTGCATCAGCAGTCTTCCCCATGATTGTGTAGCCTAGTGAACTAAACTGAGAGACCATTTTGAAGGCTCAGGAAACCTTTGCAGGTGTTTTGAGTTGATTAGCTGATTGGCATGTCACCATATTCTAATTTGTTGAGATAGTGAATTGGTGGGTTTTTGTTAAATGTGAGCCAAAATCATCACAATTAAAAGAACCAAAGACTTAAACTACTTCAGTCTGTGTGCATTGAATTTATTTAATACACGAGTTTCACAATTTGAGTTGAATTACTGAAATAAATGAACTTTTCCACGACATTCTAATTTATTGAGATGCACCTGTATTACCTATGGAAATCTGTTTGGAAAACGTTATTTTTTTTTTTAAAGCTAGGAGTCCCTAGTGACATGCAGTGGTGGTGTTCAACTACTACTACTACTCTCTACTACTCTCACTTTTATAGACCACTAGGTGGCCTCAGCAAACATCTAATAAGGGATATGGTGACTTACAAATATTCAAATGAATATATTACTAATAAAATATTAATAAAACATGAAAAACTCCATTAAAAAAAAATGGTTAAAACTTTGAAGCACAACACCATATAAATTGGCAATTGAAGCTTAGTCTTAAAAAAACAAACCAAAAAAAAAAAAAAAAGACAGACAGGTTATCTTCTAAGAAAAATCAATTTATTACAAAATAAACACACATCTTCGTTTTTGTTTTATAGTTTTTGTGAGAAATTATAACTGAGCAATATGACTGATGATAACTGATAAACTGGTTACTGAGGTCAGTGTATACAACAGATCAACCTTAACTCGTGTCTTATCAGAGAACCTAATCTACAACACTGACCTGCAGGTATGAGTCACATCTCAGATTTAAGATATGTTTGTTCCTTATGACTTGTATTAAAAATATAAGAAAAAAAAATACACATGAAAAGCATATTTACAAAACTCAGTATGGAAACGAGAGTAAAACAAAGATTCAAAAATAAAAATTCACTGCTTTTTGCTCTTTACAAATTCGTATTAAAATCCCAAATTCCTCTGTTAAGCGCAACACTGAAATGGAATCTGACACCGCCAAATGTTTTATAATGAAATACAATAACAGCCCAAAACATTCATTTCTACATGAGTTTCTTTTTTTCCACTCAGCATTTAGGACCTCAGAAATAAAACTCAGCACTAATAACAGCTGAAACCAATCGAATCTTCCTAAATATTGCATTTTGGCAGCATCATGTCAACAGTAATGCAGCTGCAGGTCATGGTAACTTGTGGGCTTACTGACAACATTCAAATGCGACTATCAAAATGCAATACAGTGACTATGTGCCATTAAAATAAGAGAGGAAAAGGGTCGCTTTAGAAATTTAGTATATTTCAACAACTAAAACCATCCAGATCATTTACTGTCAAACGTGAAAATTTAAATTTTAGAAAATACTTTTTAAAATACAAAAAAGCAGAATTTGCTGGAAAGTTGAGAACCTTATATAAAATAAAAATAAAAACTACACAACAGTGAACAGTGTAATGAAAATCGAGTTTTCTACACGATCTTCACCCTCGCTGTCCTTTTAAATAAGGCATCTTTCTTCACTTCAGGATATCAACTGAAAAACAAGAAATTTACACATTATAAAAGTGACAACTGACAAATCGATTATAAAATATTGGTTTAATATTTCGGAGGTACTTACACCTTTAACTGTTTCCTTGATGAATTCCTTTCTGCTGGTCAGATCAAAGTCAGGATACTTGTCATAAACCTTCAATGAAGAACAAGTTCATCAATAATAAGTACTTGGAAACTTTTCAGGACGTCAAACATTAGGGGAAAATATCTATATCTAGGACATCTGCAGGAACTGACACTGGACTTCAGTTGGTACAAATGGATCAGAAAAGTGAATATGCATCTAAAGTTAAATGTCTCATTTGTTTGAAGACACCTTTGGATTGATATTTTGTTAATGCAATGACAGTCACACATTTACAGTGTTGAATGAGCCACTGTAAACCCTGATAAATGCTTTGAAATAACATACTTGTCGGGTAATCTGCTTCATTGTAACTTCCTCCAAGTTAGCATCTTTCAACAGATCCTTGATTGCCTCCTTCAACTGTTCTTCAGTTGGTGGTTTCTTAATCATCTTGATCAACGGCTGATCTTCATCAGAGCTTTCACTTTCATCTGAAAGAAAATTTACAGCATGTCAAACTCAGTGCAAAAAAAAAAAAAAAGTGTATGGTTTCAGTTTTGAGATGATGCCAAATGATTTTATGTCATATTGCTCCTGACAAAAAAGACAATTTTCAGATTTCAGCTTTTGGTCTTGCATCTCGAAGCATTTGCTTCATTATTACCCTTGCTCTTGCTTGCTTTCTTTTTCCCTCGGTTGCTGCTGCTGTCAGCTTTCTTGGTTTTAGGGATAGGCTTTGCTGGAGCTTTCCTCTTTGCTGAAGGCTTTTTTGTCTAGGAAGGTTGTGAAATAAACGGTCATTTTAAATGTAGTTTCATAGAAGTGCAAGGTCAAAATGGCAGTAAAGACTCAACACATTTCTGGAGCATCTGCAGATCTGTCAATCTAAAGTGCTATAAATGTTGCATTTGTACCAAAACGACAAGCTCAAATAAGCTTGAATTTATTGGAATTTTCAGAATTCAAAAATATTACTAGTAAGTGTTTGTGTCTAACCTTTTTTGCATTCTTGTCTTCATGAACGTCTTGGTCACTTTCATCTGATGCAGTCTGTTCTGACTTTTCAGGTTTCTTTGTGGACTTCGTGGTTAAAGATTTCTTCTGAGGAGGAGTTTTCTGTTGATTTGCAGACACGACAAGCAATTTAAAAATAGTAAGATTGTCAATATATTGCTTGAGCTCTAAAACCATAAATATGAAGAATTAAAATCTGTCGCATTAAAAAACCTCAAATTTCACACACTTCTTCCTTGTTGCTATCCTCTTCAGGAGCATCATCATCCTCATCCTCTTCCTCATCCTCTTCCTCTTTATCAGATGATTTATCTCCACTGTCTTTATTTTTTTGACTTGCTGTCACAGACTTCTCAGTGTCCTTACTGTTCTCTTTACCCTCTTCATCATCGTCGTCATCATCATCATCACTACTGGAATCAGTGACAATAGGTTTGGACTTCCCACTTTCTACTTTTTTCTGTGGTTTTTTACTTTTGGATGAAGACTTTTCTCTTTTGGCATCTTTGGTCGTCTTCTTTTTCTTCTTTAGGATAGGCTGCAGACAGTAAACACACAATAAGCCATTGGCAAACAGCAAAAGACGAACTCATGAGACATTTTGCCCATAATATCCAGTAGTACAGTGGTTTTCAAACCTCTCCATTAAGTACCCCTAGCACTGCACATTTTTATGTCTCCCTATATCCACTAATGAGCTGATGAGTTGAATCAGGTGTGATAGATGAGGGAGACATACAAAATGTCCAGGGCTTGGGGGTACTCCAGGACAGGTTTGAGAACCACTGCAGTAGCTCATTGGCTGTAAAGTGACTAAGACTAGGTCCACACTGCAGTCTAAAGTGGCCCAAATCCGACTTTTTGCCCAAATGTGACCCATATATGATTTTCTTACGACAGTCTGAACAGCACAAATCCGATTTTTTCAAATTAGGCCCAGGCCACTTTCATATGTGGTCCTAAATTGGATACATATCCGATGTTTTGCAATGCGACTTCAGTCTGAACGGCCATGTTGCATTTCATGCGATTTTTACGTCATTGAAGTGCGACAGATGTCACAATTCTGCGCTGGAGGAAATCGTGCTCTCCTTCTTAATATTCTTCTTCTTATCACTTCGTTATTTAGGCTCCGATTGCACATTAACTTAAAAATTGCTAAACACATGCTAACACAAGCAGCACCCATTTTTAAAAAATTATAAAAAATAAAATCTCACCTTTCCTGAGTTGGTTGGATGTACAAGAAATTTCATGATCCTCTCTGAAAGAACAATTTGCGTTCCAGACCTCTCCAGATCAAGAGTCTGACAAATGGTTTTGAGTTGTTCCTTGTGAAGCCTGACAGAAAGAAAAACCTCATTAACATGCCCACTTTAAACCAAATATTTGACATGATAAATAATTATCCGGGGGATAAACCACAGGACAAAAATTGGTCTGTCAATGTCAATGACACCTATCAGAGCACACATGATCGTGCGTCTTTCCACTGATGTGTAAAAATAAGTAAAAACAAAAAAACATAAAACAAGTTAAATTAACTACCTTTTCAACTTCTCTATTTTTTTGTTGTAAAGGTCACTTTCCTCCCCAAAAGGAAATCCATTAAACAGCCTAAGATTTTTCCGTAGTGTTGATGCCTGTAAAAACATTAAGCATCATTATTCAGTTACAAATCACAATCTAACCAATTCGTATTAACATATGCATTTTGGCCATTTGTGTGTGTTAAATGAATTCTAAAAATAAACCTTACAGTTCCCGGGCGATCATAAACAATCTTATGCAGAGGTTTGAGCAGAGGCGCTTTAAGCTTTCCGATGGAGTGATTAATCCGTACAATGTCTCCCAGTTTGGCACCTGTTCCTGTGCTCTCAATCTTTGGCTTTTCCTTCGGTTTGCTCATCAAATCAAGTCTCTGGATGATTTTTTTCTCCCGTTTTCCTTCAAGAATTTCAGGTTCAACTGCAAAGACAATTAAAATAACCTTAAAAAAAGGACAAGAACTGTAACTTTTGACTGGGGAGTCTAAGCACAATTTAATTCATGAGCTAAATTATTTTTTATTAAAACTCTATGCAAAGATACAATGCTGTAAGTATAATGATACTTTTCATCATAAACAACATTGAAGTAAAGCTTTGGCATTTAATTCACATCAACTACTACTTACACAATTTGGGTTTAGACCTGCTTTTAGGTTTAGGTTCTTCTGATTCATCCTGCTTTGTATCATCAGTTGGACTCTTCTTTTTCTTCTTCTTCTTCTCCTCCTCTCCTTTTTTTATTGAATTTTCATCCAAAGGAAGATCCTCTGTCTTGACAGCTTCCATTTCTTCACTCATAATTGGAATTTCTCAGTTGCACCCTAAATTAAATTGATAAAAAGACATGTCGCGGTGCTATACTTAATACATACAGAATACTATTAGTAGACGTGTATTACTTAAATAATTTCCATACACGTACACAACAGCTCTATTCATCGCCTCTAATCACATTATCAATAGTGCGCTCTTGCTGCAGAACGAATTTGGCGCGTGTTTGTATCCCAATTGTATAAGCCCCAGACACAAACCTTATGCATGCTAACAGGCTACGAAAGTATGATAAAGGAGAGGTAAACTACGTGAAAACGGTGGAAAACGCAAAGGACATAATCAAACGTGAGAGAAATACAAACTTTTACTTAAACATAAGCTGGCGACTCAAAGCTTTTAGGCGGCGCGGGACTGATAGCACAGCAGACTAGCATATTCGTCCCGCCTACTTGCTTATAAAAACACAATTAAATTTCCTTTTGCAACAAATCGTGGCAAGTCCTGCCTTCGTGTACGTATACATAAAATTGAGAGAAAAAATATTCCAGATTATAAAACCTCAATAAACCTCATGGGCTCATACTTTAATACATATACTCACTTGTACGTTAGTGTTGCTGCCAATTGGTCGCGATGGAGGTGCGCAGTAAACATGGCGTTTGAAAAGAGAGGGCGGGCTATCACGTGACCACGGGAATACAAAAATGTATTAAAAGGATAGGCCCCCAAATACAGTTTTCTTATTTACTCACCCCCGTGTTGTGTCGAATTAATAAGAGTTTATTTCTACTGTGGAGATGTTAGGAATTCAGAATTACAAACTCAGTCACTATTGTCAACATTCACTTTCGCTGTATGGAGAAAAGGTCCAGTTAAAGTGAACGGTGACTTTTGCCTGTAAATAACATTGTCCAGAGAAAAACAATATTCAAGTATGGACCATGAGGGTCAGTAAATTATGAGTTTTCATCTTTGGCGTGCGGCATTAAATAAATAGGTCTAATGTAAATAAAATGTAGCCTATATCATTTATTCATTCACATTGTCCACTTACATTTGCCAGCCGGGAAGTGTTCAAATACTTTTTGTATTCATTACAGTAACCTTTTACGTTTAAACATGTTTATGTGGTGTGTGTGTGTGTGTGTGTGTGTGTGGTATTTTGCTTAAAGTGTGCTCATGCTATCGTTCTTTTATTGTTTGTTATATCCAGATTTTTCTTTAGCGATTTTTAGTCCATGTCTATGCCATTTGATATTTTTGTTTGCCTACTCTAATGCAATGACAGTAATAGATGTGACATTCAATAACTTCAATGACCAAATATTTTTGGGACCACTTTATAATTACCCTTCTAAAAAAAACAATAGAAGCCCAATAGAAACCATCACAGAAATTCCAATGGTTTCCATTAAAATACCATTATAAACCATTAGCTTTTTCCAGTAAAACCATTACAAAATTCCTTTTTGTAGTGTGTTTTGGGCATTTTTCCAATAGGATTTAACATCCCACCAATAGAATCCATCACATACCAGTAGACACCGTTATAGTTCCCATTAAAACCATTACATTTTCTATTGTGTTTTGGGCAGGGTTCTATTGTTTTTTTCAGCAGGGTAATATTTCGTTTAGAACATCCAACAAGATTCATACCCAATGCCACGAAATTAAATATCATAAAATATATTTAATTTGTTTAATTTTGTTCTTTCGTTGTAAACAAAGGGAATTGTTTCTTTTACATAATATTAGGCAGCTGAATATTTCCAGTTCTTAAAATTGGTTGTAGCAGCAATACTTTTCCCAACAGCAGGGGGCAACATGCTACTTTATACTGCATGCATACTAAGAAATAGTGAAATAGCACTTCCAAAAGCATTCACTACATCGGTACACCATGCATCTTTTAATATTTGTCACACAATCACTCTGCAAGTTACATTCAGCAAGTGGTTACCATCATAAAAGCAGTTATTAATCCATTAGAAATGTAACTTTACAAGTTACCGGTGGTGGCTGAGGAGAGACCCCCTATACGATTGTAAAGCGCTTTGGGTGTATAGCAATACACAATAAAGCGCTATATAAATGCTTCATTCATTCATTCATTCATTCATTCATTCCAGACCAAATAATGAATCAAGAAAAACATGTGAAAGATCACTAATGTGTGTTCTAGCCTATCTGTACAGGAAATATGTGCACATTATAGTTCAGCAATAGTGATAGTATGATAGTATTCTGACCACAGTCCTACACATTTGTGATCCATCTCACCTGCTGATTCAGTAATTAGGCTACTCATTCATTCATTAACGCGCATATCAGCTATACAATTATGTAGTTATACAATATGCAGGCCTGCAGTGAGATCAGCAATTTTCTAATTAAAGTGAATAGATTGTACATTTAATTCCATGTTGTTGTTGTTATTCATATATCCGGTATATCATATAAAATTAAAACACAGTAAAATGAACAACTGAGTTGTTAAAGAGGTGTTCTGCCATGTGCTTCTACATTTCAGGTTTTTTAAAAGCAGGTACTGCCAAACCTTTATAACCCACTTCTCTACATATTCACCTCACAGAACCATGCTTGTCAGGTTTTATGCTCTAAAATCTGAGTTTGTAAAGCAACTCGCAGCTGCATGTCCACCCTGTTCATACTACCAAACCATGGACTTTGTTTTGAAACGTGTGGGAAAAGTTATTTGAATCAAGCGTAGGTTTAAGGGCAAAGTTGACCCACCCACGAGGAACAAAGCATGGTTTGCTTTCTACGTGCTGCGCGCGCATCCAAGAGTAGATCTCGTGATAGCGAAGGCTTTGATTTTTCCAGACGATTACAACGCGTCTAATTTTTTACTGGTTGTATTAAGTGTCTGGAGTTTGTTGCCTAGCAGCCTGAAAATGTCTCCTGATTGGTTGATAGCTCGCACTCTCTCCAGCGCGTGTTAAAACGCTTGTGAAAGGTGGATGAGCGCGCTTGAGAACTGTTCCGAACTCTGGTGAACCTGTGAAACCGTGAGCTGCATCGGTTCTTAACTGTCAGCATTTTGGAACATTCGGTTTGCATTATGTACTTCAGTTTATCGACAGAGGAGCAACATCTTTTGAAGTGGGAACAGAGTAAAGGGACCGATGGATCCAGCTCACCTCACACAGGCGCACACGCTTTCAGTGTAGGCTTATAGGCTGAAGGTGGGTGTCCACAAATATTGTTATTCTTGTATTTTTAGATATTTATTTGGTTTTTAAAATGATGCATTCGTTAATGAAACACAGCTTTTTTAAGTATTAACTTATTTCATATGAATATAAATTTAGAATCTTGCAGACAGCACTTTAACTGCACTAAATATCTTGTAAAATAACTGACAAACCGTGCATGAATTTGCGCAGGCATTATCAGATTGAGAGATGGACATTATTTTAATTTTATAAAAAAATAATTATTTGTTGTTGTTACTTCTCTGGATCTACACAAACCTCTCCTTTATGTTCCCCACTGAATACGTTTAACATTGAACTAGATTTTGCTTCTAAATAAAAGCCTGTCAATATAATTTTAGTACAGCTAAAATTTGGACGTTTTTATTTTCAGAATGCTTAGATGATGTCAACTTGTACGTCCATGCATTTTATGTCCAGAGAAGGCAATGTTGTCTTTTCCATTCCATACCTTGAAAAAGGCTACTAGCAGAAACGTTGGTTAATAAATAGCCTATGCTTAAGTGAGTGTGCTTTCAATTAGATCTTGTCTTTTCCATTGCAATTAATTATCTTGATGTTTTTATGTTGTCAACGTGTATACGAAACAAACACTTAAATCTAAGTTAATTTAAAATCCCAACATGTACTAAATATGGTAACATCTAGATTGATTAAGTCATAAATATAATTTAATGTGACTGAACTGACTGAGTATATTGGGTTAGACTAATGAAAGTATTTTTAAGGATCCGATGAGGTATAAACAGCAGTGCTGTTGTTCACCTTTACAGCGGTACAGTACATTGACAGTGGGTTGCTTTGGTGAATAAAAATAAAACTGCTTGAAAATCTCCTCTGAAAGGTATTGTTCTCACACTGTGTTCAGATCTCTTTAGTGTCATCCCATGGGATCTTGTTAAAAATGCAGGCTTTAAAATGACCATCTTGACAATATTATAGAGGAGCTTACCAAAGAGAATTAATGATTACAAGAATAGTACCATTAGTTCAATTAATTAGACAGGCCAGCTAAAATATTTAAATCTCAACACAGCTTTGAAGAAGTAGGACACTGCCAAAGGCTTCTTCTCCCTCCCACCGTGTCTTATGTCTGCCAGTAATGGTGTAAAAGAGAAAAAAATATTTTCATTAAGGGAATTTGCTCATTCAATACACAGAGATTTCAATAAGTTGGTATTACACTTAGCCTATTGTATACACAGACTATCCAAACTGTCTTTTTATATCTATTAAAATGCATTTGTGAGAATTGTAAGGCAGATGAAGCGTTACAATGTGTGATATTGTGCTGGATAAAACACACACACACCATAGGGATTCATATTATACTTAAACCTGTTTTAAACCCAGACTAAAGGTCAGTTTTAACCCTGGGTTATGAAACTTACAAGGTGTCAAAGTGAAACAATGTGTTGCTTGCATGTTACAGCGAGTTTTTAGAAGCAGACAACCACCATAAACCTCAGTGCTTACATCATTAAATATTCATGTGCTTTGAACAACTGCAGAAACTTGCAAAGCTGAAAGTTCCAGGATCTGAAAAAAAAAAAAAAAAGTATTAACTGGAGTGATGCAGAGACACTGTTATTTTTTGCTGCTTGTTTCTGAAGACTAGCAGATATAGTTCACCCAAAAATGAAAATTCTGTCATTTACTAACCATGTCATTCCAAACCTGTATGGCTTTCTTTCTTCTGTGGAACACAAAAGAAGATATTTTGAAAACTTTTCAACCGTTTTTGTTCAGTGAAAGTCAGTAGAGTCCAAAACAAAATTGAACCCCACTGACCTTCAAAAAAGCTGAAAAAGCAAGTCATACAGGTTTGGAAACAGACGAGGGTGAATGATGACCAAATTTTCATTTTAGGGTGAACTAACTCTTTAATATAACCAGATATATTTTGTGCATTATTGTTATCACCATTAACCAATGGTTCACTAGTGTGAAATCTCAAAACCTGACTAAAGAATATTTACCAAACCATGATAAAGTAAGAACAGTGTAAAACATGATGACTCAGTTTTGTTCACCCATGGTCAAGAAAGACGATTCAAAGTGTGAAAAGTTCAAAGATGTGTCAGTTTTATTCTAAATTTAGACCAGCAGCCAAATCCTCATTATTATTGATACTGCTCTTTCCGGTCTGTCATACTAATGCACTTTCCTTCACTGGGTCTCTCAGGGCTCACCGTTACCCAGAACACCATGATCACAGATTCATCAAGTCCGGCAGAGTTCTACGAGGACAACGCATCGCTGCTGTCCTTGGACTCTAGCGTATTCTTCAGCGAGCCCGCGCTACCAAGTGACGATCCACTGGACTTCTTCATTATAAATGTCGGAGGCAGCCGCTACATCCTCTCTCAGGAACTGCTGGCCTCTCACCCAGAGACTCGCCTGGGCAAGCTGGCACTCTCCAGTCGAGACTCTGCTTTAGATCTGTGTGACGATGCAGATTTCTTGGAGAACGAGTTCTTCTTTGACCGCAACTCGCAGACCTTTCAATACATCATGAACTTCTACAAGACCGGTCACTTACATGTGCGAGAGGAGCTGTGTGTGATCTCGTTCCTTCAGGAGATTGAGTACTGGGGCATCGATGAGCTCCGCATAGACAGCTGTTGCAGGGACAAGTACTACCGCAGGAAGGAGATGAAGGAGTCACTGGATATTCGTAAGGATGCTGATATAATGGACAATGAGGAGGAGGACTTCACTGGCATTTTGTGCCAGGACTTACGCCAACGTCTATGGGACCTTATGGAGAAGCCGGACTCCTCTAAGGCAGCCAAGACGTTTGGAACGCTATCCATGTTCTTTGTGGTGATGTCCATCGTGAACATGGCTCTGATTTCACTGGACTTCACTATACTTGGTGCACCCATCATCTTGGACGCTCTTGAGTACATTTGTATCATTTGGTTCACCGGTGAGCTGGTGCTCAGGTTCATGTGTGTTAGAGATAAGTGTAGGTTCAGCAGGAGTGTGGTGAATATCATTGACCTGCTGGCTATTCTGCCCTTCTATGTGACTCTGGCTGTGGAGAGCCTGCATGGAGGATCTACGGAGCTGGAGAACGTTGGACGGGTAGTTCAGGTGCTGCGGCTATTGAGGTTTCTCAGGATGCTTAAACTTGGCCGACACTCCACAGGTGACATACCTATTGAAATTTATCATATAATCTTAGCATATAATCATTCATTACTGGTTGAAAAGTTTGGGGAGATTTTTTATGCTTTTGAAAGAAGTCTCTTATGCTCACCAAGGCTGCATTTATTTGATCAGGCATACTGTAAAAACAGTAATATTGCGAAATATTATTACAATTTAAAATAACTGTTTTCTTTTTATATATATTTTTTAAATTGTAATTTATTCCTGTGATGGCAAAGCTGAATTTTCATCAGCCATTACTCCAGTCTTCAGTGTCACATGTAATATGCTGATTTGGTGCTCAGGAAAAATGTCTTATTATTGTTATTATTATCAATGTGCATTATTTGTTTGAAAATGAATAAATAATAATATTTTTGTGGATAGCATGATAATTTTTTTTTTTCATTGATGAATAGAAAGTTAAAAAGAACAGCATTTATTTCAAATATAAATCTTTTGGAACATTATGAATATTTACTGATCAACTTAATGCATCCTTGCTGAAAAAAGCAATAATTTAAAAAAATAAATCTTACTGACCCTAAACTTTTGAACGGTAGTGGACCTTTTTTGAAATGAATTCAGGCAGAAAACATACAAACACAAATATTGCATAAGGAACAAACTGAAATTGAAGTAATTTACTGAAAGTCAAGCTTACATTCACACATGCACTGTTGCAAGTTGCACATATTTAAACAGTGTATCAAGTGCACCAGGTTTGCCATTGGTACTCGAAAAATACATACGTAAGCCTGAATACATAGATTGACATTTATGATACAAGGCAAGATTTTCATCCAATAAATGCTTAAATTTTAGTCTGTTTCTCACGTGAAGCATTATAAACTAGACATGACTGAAACTAGAATTTTAGCAAATTCAAGAAAGGATTCCACTATACCACTATATTCCACAAAAAAAAAAAAAAAAAAATTCATCAAAATGTAGTTTCAGTCATTACAGTAAAATCAAATTCAAAACCTGTAATAAACATTATGAATTTATTTATGCGTATTTATTTATTAATGAAGATAAAGAAAATTGCATTGAAGCTCTGCATATAAAATCATATAGGGTGAAAACATAAAATTTGGGCACTTCTCTGTCCAGATGGACTCTCAACCTGGGGAATGAAATAATTCATGAAGATGTAAGTCTATTTTTGGGAGAGTGAGTTTTATTCATCCATTCATATTTTGACAGTATCCCAGGGAGACTTAGAGGAAGATCCTTAGACACACAAACAGTTACTGAGCACAGACTTGTGGCTTTGATCTTGGATTTTTGTGGAAGGAAAGAATCTCTTTCTAAGATGCTGCCACGAAGTCATGAATAATTAAACAACATTATATGCAAGAGCTAAAAGAGGAGGGTACAGTTGGGGAATTTGGAGGGACTGGGGCTTCAATGTGGAAATGTAAAATATGGAAAAACAGAGTTTGATATTTAATCCTTCGGATGGGAATTCATCCCAAAAGTAATTTTTTAAAGGAGATAAAGCCATGTTTTATTTTATTTTGTGGCTACATAACAGACTGAATTTTCACAGGGTCTTACTATCATTCAATTTAGATTTAACACATTTCTAAGCAGACAATGTCGGTTCTGTTCTCAGGATAAATATCCGAAGTAAACACTGACAGATAATCCACGAGGGAATTTTCATATCCGTCACATTTTAATAATGGGGTCCCTCTCGTCTACAGCGTTCTCTCTGCCCCTCTGAAGGTGTTTATTCTCAGTAGTAGCTAATCTGATCAGAAGACACAAACCAAATGAAAATAAGAGTCAGACAGACAGTCCCCATAGTTGTAAACATCAAATATGAGCTGTCTTCAGACAAATATGACACGTTAGTCAAGATGATAATGGAAATAAATGAAAAAACTAATTCAATATCAATCTTTTGAGTGTTCCCCAGTGCATTTTCATTTTCTCAAAATAGAAGCCTAGTTCTTCACAGCCACTCATGTTGACTCCAGCACCTCAGACGTGGGTCAAGGGGCCTTAAAAGTCAGCGTATTAATGACAAAATACGGTTTCTACTTCTAAAAATAAAAGGACATGCTTTGATATGCACAATAAGTAGGCTAGGTGTCGACTTTAGATGCTTGATGTTCTTTCCGTAAATGTATTCAGCGAGGCCGCTAAAAAAAGAATAAATAAAGCATTTCTCAGGAAGCCGTGCCATTTTGGAGTGAGAAAGTATAGCAGCTGTTCTCAGGTGTCTATATTTAAAGGCTAGAATCTCTTGGATGATTTGATTACTGTTATATCATGTCTTGACTTATCTTTTGCATCAACACAATTTCATCCATATAAGAGAAGTTCATTCTCTCTGTAGAACATGTTACACCCAAAATAAATCATGCGGTAGGTGATTCAAATTCTGTCAACAGCATCTTACATTAGTAGGTAGAGAAGTAATGATTTGGCATGCAAATTGTCCAATAATCATTGGCTACACTTCAATTGGTCAAATATTAAACTGTTTGAGTGTCATGTAGGAAAAAACCCCCAACACATAACACTTGTAGCTTGATTATTTGTTACACAGAGTTCAGTGCATTGGGGAATGCTGGCACAAATTAGCCGAAAGTGCCATAATGTTTTTCCTTCCCTAATTATTTGAGAGGCCTCTCCTTTTTTATACTATTGTTTAAAGGGTAAAAGTAATTAAGTAATTAGGTTAATTACTTGTAGTAGTTTCTATCCTCTTGGCGTGCAGTAATAATATTAAAATTAAGGCTGTTAATTTAACACATTTATTTAGTGCTTTTAAATATAAAAAATAATGAAAATTATTATTATTTTTTAATTAAAGAGTATTAAAATAAAATCACACACCTGACATGCAAATAAAACAACCACTTTATTGAGTTTTAAAGTCACTTTTACAATGTCTATTAAATTATTCATTTAATTAATTTTGCAATTATTTGCAGTTCATTTTATTATTTAATCTGAATATTCTGTAATTGATTGACAATTCCTTTCTTCTGTGGAACACAAAAGAATATATTTTAAAGAATGTTGGTAACTTGTTTCCCATTGACTTTGACATTCCCAAGTCTTTGGGAACCAAAACTATTTGGTTATCAGCATTCTTCAAAATATCTTCTTTTGTGTTCATCAGAAGTCAGTCAGTCATACAGGTTTGGAACAACATGAGGGTGAATAAATTATGACAGAATTTTTGTTTTTGGGTGAACTATCCCAGTGCATCTGTTCAAAATGAAACAAATATTCACATGCCACCAATGCGATGTTTTTTTCTGAACAGCTATTTGAAAACATGTAAATACTGTATGACTTCATTTCTTCTCACTGACGAGTTTAACAAACGTTTGTGTTTATGTGAATAGGCCTTTAGATTAAGGAACTGTATCTCCTCTTTGTGTGTTCCAGGTCTCAAATCTTTGGGAATGACGATCCACCAATGCTACGAGGAAGTTGGCCTCCTGATGCTGTTCCTTTCTGTGGGCATCTCCATCTTCGCCACAGTGGAATACGCCATTGAACACGACATACCAGAGACCACCTTCACAAACGTGCCCAGCGCCTGGTGGTGGGCCACCACGTCCATGACCACGGTAGGGTACGGAGACATCCGTCCGGACACTGTGCTAGGAAAGGTGATGGCCTTCATCTGCATCCTATCCGGCATTCTTATTCTCGCACTGCCTATCGCCATCATCAACGAACGGTTCTCTGCCTGCTACTTCACGCTTAAAATGAAGGAAGCGGCGCTGCGGCACGGGGAGGCGCTGAAGCGACTGACGCGCAGCTCGGCCTCGGATATGTCGGCGATAGGGGTGAACCTGCGGGACGCCTACGCTAGAAGCGTGCTGGAGATGCTGCGGTTGCAGGGGCGAGAGCGAGCCAGCACACGCAGCAGTGCAGGAGATCTCTGGTGGTAACAGTAGGCCTGCAAGCTACCGGAGAGAAAGAGACAGATAAAGAACAAGTGAGCGAGAGAGGTCTTTTAAGGACCACAAATCTTTTAAAAGCCTCATATCATGAGGAATCAAAATTTGCTTTATCTTTATAGAGTTTATTGCATTAGGAAAACATACTGTAACTTGCCTCAAAATAATTTACAACCCGAATTCCGGAAATGTTGGGACATTTTTTTAAATTTGAATAAAATGAAAACTAAAAGACTTTCAAATCACATGAGCCAATATTTTATTCACAATAGAACACTTGATTCATTTGATGCCTGCTACAGGTCTCAAAAATGTTGGCACGGGGGCAACAAAGGGCTGAAAAAACAAGAAATTTTGAACAGATTCAGCTAGGAGAACATGGCAGTCTCTCAGAAGTAAAGATGGGCAGAGGCTCTCCAATCTGTGAGAGAGTGTGTAAAAAGATTTTGGAATACATTAAAACCAATGTTCCTCAATGTCAAATTGCAAAGGCTTTGCAAATCTCATCATCTACAGTGCATAGCATCATCAAAAGATTCAGAAAAGCTGGAGAAATCTCTGTGCATAAGGGACAAGCCTGAAGACCTTTGTTGGATGCCCGTGGTCTTCGGGCCCTCAGACGACACTGCATCACTCACCGGCATGATTCTGTCATTGACATTATTAAATGGGCCCAGGAATACTTCCAGAAACCACTGTCGGTAAATACAATCTGCCGTGCCATCTGCAGATGCCAACTAAAGCGCTATCATGCAAAAAAGAAGCGATATGTGAACATGGTCCAGAAGTGCCGTTGTGTCCTGTGGGCCAAGGCTCATTTAAAATGGACTGTTTCAAAGTGGAAAAGTGTTCTATGGTTAGACGAGTCCAAATTTGACATTGTTGTTGGAAATCACGGACGCCATGTCCTCTGGGCTAAAGAGGAGGGAGATCTTCCAGCATGTTATCAGCGGTCAGTTCAAAAGCCAGCATCTCTGATGGTATGAGCAGCTTGCATGTTTTGGAAGGCACTATGAATGCTGAAAGGTATATAAAGGTTTTAGAGCAACATATGCTCTCCTCCAGACGACGTCTATTTCAGGGAAGGCCTTGTGTATTTCAGCAGGATAATGCAAAACCACATACTGCAGCTATTACAACAGCATGGCTTCGTAGTAGAAGAGTCCGGGTGCTGAATTGGCCTGCCTGCAGTCCAGATCTTTCACCTATAGAGAACATTTGGCGCATCATTAAACAAAAAATATGACAGCAGCAGGAAAACCTATATCAGGCAAGAATGGGACCAAAACTCCAGAAACTCATAACCTCGATGCCCAGACGTCTTCAAACTGTTTTGAAAAGAAGAAGAGATGCTACACCATGGTAAACATGCCCCCGTCCCAACTATTTTGAGACCTGTAGCAGGCATCAAATTTGAAATGAGCTCATTTTGTGCATAAAATTGTAAAATTTCTCAGTTTAAACATTTGTTATATTCTCTATGTTCTATTGTGAATAAATTATTGGCTCATGTTATTTGAAAGTCTTTTAGTTTTCATTTTATTCAAATTTAAAAACCATCCCAACATTTCCGGAATTCGGGTTGTATTTAAATCATACTGCAAAAACAACTGAACGTTCTCATGTTTCTGATGTCACAAACCTAACTTTGCAATCCTGTAACAATGTAATGCAGGTTTGCAAAGTGACTAAAGTGGTAAAAGTGTATTAGAAATGAGCGCAAACCTGCAGCTTGCAGATAAAGTGCTACTGCTCATTTCACATGTAAATGGGGCATTTCTTAATGTTGCAATATAATGGAAGTAGCAACAGATCTTTTCTTCCATACTGTGATGTACATTAATTTGGGGACTTGGTTCAGTTGTTGATTGGATAGAGGCAGTTGAACATGCAAACTTGCAGTCAATTGTAAGAAAGAGGCATGGTTTAAAGGTATAGTTCACCCAAAAATGGGAATTCTGTCATCATTTACTCACTCTCATGTTGTTTCAAACCTGTATGACTTTCTTTCTTCTGTGGAACATCAGATATTTTGAAGAATGTTGGTGGCCAAACAGTTTTGGTTCCTATTGACTTTCATTGCATGGACAAAAAATACAATTGAAGTCAAGGAGAACCAAAACTGTGGTTGCCAGCAGTCTTAAAAATGTCTTCTAAACAACATGGGTGAGTCATGATATGACATTTTGATTAAAGATTACGAGGTTAAAAAAGGTTAAAAAAATTCAACGTGGATGAATGGTTCACAATAAGATCAATAACATGCATTTAGAAAATGGATAACTTGATTTTCCATTTCATACCAACTTTAAAAGACAGCAGCAGCAAAAACAGACCATTTAACAGAGTGGAAAATGTATATTTAAAATTGAGATATTTAAAAATCTAAATTTTTATTATAATAAAAATAAAAAAACTTGACATTGAACCTCAGGGAAAAATTCATATTAAAGACAAAAGTATATTACGACTCCTTTTAGGGTGAAGTGTGTGATTTCTTCACAAATAATGGCACAAAACAGAATTGCAAAAATAAAGACTTTATTCAAACAGGTTTCCCAAACACTGCCATTGGTTGGACAACAGTTAACCCCGCCCCAAACTCGCACCATTGGTTGAATCAGTGTTTTTATGCTGCTTAAAAGAACCAGAGCAATTCACATTTTGAACGAATCAACTTACAAATGACTTCAAATTGTCTCTGCACATTAAGCTGGGAGAAGTATTTAAACGTGAAATTACAATCATCAAAATGATTTTTCAAAACCGCTACATGCCTGTTCTGTTCATCTTTGTGCAACTCACTGATTGTTTGTAATACAAGTAGTTTTTACTGTTCCATTTAAAAGACATGTAATAAAATCTATGTCTGAATTTTCACGTTTAGGTTGTGTTTTTAAGGGCTGCATTTACATCAGAGCAACACTTTTTCCTGTGCATATTCCCTGCGACTTGTTGATCCTTTTAAAATACCACAAATGGCCGGAAGATTACGATGACCTTGTAAAACCAACAGGTCTGCTCAAAGACGCATGGCTTATTTGACACATTGCTCTGAAACAGTTGCAGCTAGACATTCAGAGCTTAAAAGCTTAGAGAGAATCAGTCGCCCCATTGGCCACAGCTAGACAGTAACAATGATTTGTAATGTAGGAACATGTTATTATATGACAAGATATGACATGTAAATGGATAACAAGCCTTTAAAGCCTTTCATCTAAATTTCAGTGAAATTCTTCTTAAGAAAATAGACAAAAGCAGCTTTTATTCTGATCCCCAGATTCATTTATTTCCAAGTGGCTAATTCTGTATGTGATAGAGAGATTAATGTAAGTGTCTGTAAGTTTGTGCTAGAGAGATTAATGATATATTCTTTTCTAAGATATTTTGTTCCAATCTGCAAAAAAAAAAAAAAGGCAAAAAATATGCCCTAAACTTTATCTAGACACATCTAGCAACTGCATAGCAACCACCCACAACTTTTTAGTATCATGTAGCCGATTTTTTGCATGCAGGAATAATATGTAAAATTCTTGGTTGAAAATAATCAATCAACGAAAAGCCTCCGTGTCTGTGAAAAAGACATCACCAGGCTTGCTATCCTAATAAATCCACTGAATCCAAGCTGAATTCTAAATCCACAGCCTGGAGATATGTTGGATTTGTGCTATTTCTATCTCTTGTGCCTTTTGAAAACTTTCCAAATGAACAAGAATGCCTCCTCTCAATCGCTCACGATATATCAGACTATGAAAGTGCTTAAATGGTGCTTTGGTTCCTCTAACAGCAAATTGCTCGTCCTGTTCCCAGGACATTTAAGGGATGCTGTCTCGGATGTTTAAATACCTTAAGGACATTTGCTGTAACCATCTTAAAATACACCTATAAATAAGAGAGATTATGACAACCATTGTAATATTTAAAAGTGAAGCAAACTTACTGTGTGTCCCATTTCTGTCATTAGCAGATTAGCAAAAAAAGTTAATAAATGTCCTAGATTTTAATTAAATGTACAGCAGATAGAAACGGTCTTTGACTTTGTATCATAAGTGAATTGTGCAGAAAGATAAAACAGGTCTTGTTGAACCTTCAGTTATACTAAAACATCTGCATTTGTGTTTAATATCAGAATGAGAGATTTTTCATTCTTCATTCTTTCAACTACATTCATAAAATTCAAATTGACTTGATTCATTTGGGACTCAGACCCAGGAAAACAGCACTCTACATGCCCTGGTTGAGCTATATATAGGATGCATTTGAATGTGTTTGATCTACAGATAAGAGCTGTGTGTATTCCCTAGGTGACTGATGCCTCCCCAACCTGTCTTCCTGGCACCAGAAATTCAGATGCGAGTCCAAAGGGCCCGCGTGTAATTAGAGTGCACTGTCTGTCCAGCTGCATTTGTGAGTGTGTGTACAGGTCTGTGTGCATGCATGCATGTATGAGTTGAAATGAACAGGACAAGGCAAAAGCAGAGGGGACATAAAAAAACACCTAAGGGGAAGTCACTGGTTAGAGAGGTTTACGGTTACTGTTGTGGCACTAATGTGCTATTTTTCCAGGTCAAAGTGTATTGTGGTTAAAATTTTTTTTTTTTTTTAAAAGCATTTTCATTCATACTTTTATCTAGCAGGATCCATTAAATTGACCAGTAAAGATTGTATCATGATTGTATCATCCACAAAAATACTAAGCAGCAACTGTTTTCAACATTGATAATAGTAAGAAGTGATCATGCGACACTGAAGACTGGAGTAATGGCTGATGAATATTCAACTTGGTCATCACAGGAATAATTAAAACAGACAACAGTTATCTTAAATTATAATAGAAGTTACAATAATGCTTAAAAAACATTTAAAAAAAAATCTTACATACCACAATCATTTAAACAGTAGTGTATTTAAAGCTGCAGAATATGCTGAAAGGTCAAAGGTGAAAGTTTATGACTGCTTAGTAAAATATGGGTCTAATCTGTGAAAGACTTTAATAAAAACAATTTTGTTGGTATTTATAATGAATTCTTTACTACAAATGGTTCAAAATGACCTGTAAACAATACAAGGGTTAACCTAATCAAACACGCAGTTAGCACACACACACACACACACACCAGCTCTACTTAACACTACTTATCACTTCAAAGAGAACCTATTTTGACTCCTGGGCCACAAACCAGTGTTGAGAAAGAAAAAGTTAACGGTTTTCCAAATGCTAGTCTTCCAGTCACACAAGCTTCTTTATGGTCCTTTATGTGCCAACGCTACAGCTCACCTTGGAAAGCACAGAAGCAGACACCTTACTACAGAAGAGAAGCATTTCTTGAGACTATTCTGACTGAGTACAGAACAATGTCTGAACGACTGTCAGTAGAGAAGTGTTGCAATTTTCAAATCACGTCTAGGAAACACTAACCAAATCCCCTGTAAAAAGTGTCTCTGAACAATTACTCTAAAAAATTTACATTAAAATGTTTCAAGAGCACTGCATTTTACTATAATATGTCTGCTTTACTACTAGAGTCGTACATTTCTGAGAAAAAAAAAAGATTGGTGATTAGCAGTACACAACTCACCACCACAATTCTAGGGTGTTGTCATTCTAATTTTTATAAAGTCATTCTAATTGTAAAAGAATAGCAAAGTCGACAGCACAACTATAACGATAACAACGCGGTGGAACAATATCCTTAATATTACTTCCAGAATTATTTTTTCCAGGTGATGAACACTTAAAAAAAAAAAAAAAAAATTTACAGTCAGAATCTGTTCTGCTTTAAAAAGAGCTTGTGCAGTATGCGCTTAAAATAAGCGGAACATAATCGTACATTGACGTGGATACTAATAGTTATTGTTATTAGTCATCGTTCTTGGTGTGAATGGGTCTTAAAGGCATAGTTCACCCAAAAATGAAAATTCAGTCATCCTCATGTCATCCCGTAAGACCTTCGTTAATCTTCAGAACACAGATTAAGATATTTTGATGAAATGCGTGAGCTTTCTGACCTTGCATAGACAGCAACGCAACTAAAACATTTAAGGCCCAAAAGGTAGTTAGGACATCGTTAAAATAGTCAATTTGATATCAAAGATTCAACCGTAATGTTATGAGTCTACAAGAATACTTTTTGTGCACAAAGAAAACAAAAACAACAACTTCACTCAACAATTTCTTCTCTTTGCACGTTCACGACATGTGTGTGGTGCTGCTGACGCTAGAGTCGCCATTTTGACATTCATGCGTCATGGCAGTCTTGTAAACGCGCCACACAGAATAAAAGAAATTGTTGAATAAATTTGTTATTTTTGTTTTCTTTGCAGACAAAATGTATTCTCATATCTTCATAACATTATGGTTGAACCACTGATGTCACATAGACCATTTTAACGATGTCCTTACTACCTTTCTGGGCATTGAACATGGTAGTTGCATTGCTGACTATGGAGGGTCAGAAAGCTCTCGAATTTCATCAAAAGTATCTTAATTTGTGTTCCGAAGATGAACGAAGTTCTTACGGGTTTTGGAATGACATGAGGGTGAGTAATTAATGACAGAATTTTAATTTTTGTGTGAATTATCCCTTTAAGTATGACTTTAGAAAAGTAACAGTACACTTCTCTTTTACAAGCTGCATTACACATAAACATTGTGTGCAACTACTAGACACTGGCTAATGGTTATAAAATCATCCATTCACCTGGTAACCAGGATATCCTTCCTCTTTGAAGTCAAGGACAATGGTCAAGCTGTTCTCTTTCCCGGTGAGACCTGACAGTGGTGATGAAAAACGAGTGATAAAATGACCCGTGATTCCATGAGGCATCTCACAACTAGGTCAGGGCACCTGGGGAGGGGTAAGGGCCGCTCCAGAGAGACAGACAAGCACAAGCTTTGAACAAAGACTAGAAGACAGACTGTTAGTGTAAAGATGTTCAAATATTATTTAATATTTAAATAATATTTAAATAATACAAATATTTAACTGGTGATGTTGTCACGCCCCTGCAGTGTTGCCAATTTAGCAATTTTGAAGCTAGATTTAGCGACTTCTATAGGACAAATATAGCAACTTATTGGACAAACCTTATCCCAGTTCTCATCTTGCCGACTGATCTATATTCATCTTTATATAGATCAGTGAATTTACCATTATGATGTCATCTAGTGACTTTTAGCTACTTTCAATTGAAAAAAGTTGGCAACACTGCGCCCTTGGACTGTTTTACCCCTGTTTTTGTTCCTGTTTCCTTTTTTGGTCTTGTTCCTTTTCTTGATTAGTTAATTGATTCCAGGTGTGTCTAGTCATTATAGTCCCTTAATTGTCTGTGTATTTAAGGTCTTGTCCATTCAATTAGTGTTTGTCAGTTCTTAAACGTCATTCTGTGTTTCTGTCGTTCCCTGTTGGATATTAAAGACTGTCGTTTTGACAAATTCCTCGTCTCCTCTTTCCGTGCTCCTTGAGAATTGTGACAGATGTATGGTGTATAGGTTTAACTTAAATCAATGCTATCTACACAAAAGATTGTCATTTGTATCAAAATAGTATGGTGAAGTGTGATCCCATGGATTCGCCTGTAATTTAAGCAGAACTCAAGGGCTGACATGAAAGACTTCACCATCTGACTTCTTTCATGTGAAAATCCTATTTTGTCCAATTAACTGCCACATCATAACATTCAGCAGTTTAATAGAATGTACACCTCTCTTCTCTCTTTGCATCTTGCGCTCACTAAACAAATTGCCCTTTGGTTCACTTACCTTAATGGCTGAAGATCTTGTTGTTATCGATTTACCATGTTTGTGCGATTGCCCCACTGATCATCCTTGCACTAAATGGATTTCACATCATCCATGTGGAAGGAAACACAAGCTGGAGCAAGTGAAGTGGATCATCTGTTTTTGTATATAAAGCACAGTTTTGCTCAGTTGGAACCTTCATGCACTTGTGCACCACAGTATTGTGCTCTTTGACTTCTTTAACACCAACCTCCTTCTTCGATCTGAACAAGCCCAGGGCGATGTAGTTGGACGCCCCCACGGTCTTTTGGAGCATAGTCATGGACGGCCAGCATTTTGTGAGGCTTCAGGACTGTATATGGAGGATGGTGGTTTGCAACAGTACTTAACTTCAAAGATCTACATTTAACTGTATTTTTAGTAGTCTATCTATCTATCTATCTATCTATCTGAGTGCACCATTCAAAATCGATTCCAATTAAATTTCAGAATTTCATTTCAGATTTTAAAGGGCCATATGATGTGATTTCAAGTTTTCCTTTCTCTTTGGAGTGTTGCAAGCTGTTTGTGCATAGATAAGATCCCAGAAGTTGCAAAGACTAAAGTCTCAAACCCAAAGAGATATTCTTTATAAAAGTTAAGACTCGTCCACGCCAACCTAAAACGGCTCATTTAAACACGCCCCCACATGTCCACGTCACTGTGTGGGAAATTTGCAAAACACCGCCCAAATGTATACGCAAAGAAAGAAGGCGGAACTATTATTCTCGCTGTAGTATTGTTGCTGCCGCCGGCACCATGTCCTGGAGATGCTGTGTTTTGTTGTGAAAGCGAAACTACTTTTTTTGGGCTTCCAAATGAGGACACACCTAGAAATCAGTGGTTAAGTTATATTTACAACACTGTTCCAGAACAGTTCAACCCAAATATTCGAGTGTGTGCAGCACATTTTACGGAGGACTGTTTCCTGAACCTGGGAGTAGCCTGCCAGCTATGCTCAAAGACTGTTTCTATAAAGTGGGGCAATTCCAACTTTGCAAGGACAGTCTGGCGCTTCTGACTCACAGCCTGTAAGTACGTTTTCTTATTTAAAGAATTTGCCACTGACTAGTGTAGTGTAGCTGTGTAGTGTAGTGCTTGTTATTTGTAATTTCTCCGATCACAAATGCAGACATGGTAATGTTTACGTGGCGCGATGCAACGCGACGCTTAAAAAGACAGTATAAGTCATTATAATCAGTAATTACTGTATGTCCCCACTGGATGCAACAAATGCCTCCTTTATAATGGGTTTTATTGTTTTTGTGTTGTCGCGCCGGGACAATGCATCACAATACGGTAAGGGGCGTAACATTTCCGTCTCACACTTGAGGTATTCGGCCAATCACAATGCACTGGATAGCTGGCCAATCAGAGCACACCTTGCTTTTCAGAATGATGAGCTTTGTAAAAATCGGTGCGTTTCAGAAAGGTGGAGCATAGAGGAGCAACAATAATGTACAGTATGTGGAAAAATGTGTTTTTTGAACCTTAAACTGCATAAACACATTCCATTACAACAAATACACAAAATAATGTTCTTTTTAGCAACATCATATGACCCCTTTAAAAAGCAATTGAAATTAGAATTTAAGGAAGTAGAATTAAAATTAAATTAGTAAAAATTCAATAATTCAACTGCAATAAGTCAGACAGAACGCCTGACAGACAGAACAACTGACAGACAGAAAGAACAACCAAAAGACAGACAGAATGATCATCAGACAGACAGAGAGAACAACTGACAGACTGACAGACAGACAGAACAACCTACAGACAGAACAGTCAACAGACAGACATCACAACAGACCGAATGACTGTCAAACAGAGAGAACGACTAACAGACAGAAAGAAGGACAGACAGAGAGAGAGAGAGACAGACAGACAGACAGCCCGAACGAACAAACGACAGACAGACAGAACAACTGACAGATAGACAGATTGACCGACAGACAGACAGACAGAACGACCAAAAGAACAATAGAAAGACAGACAGACAGACTTACTGACAGACAGAACAGCCGACAGACAGAACAGCCGACAGACGGAACGGCTGACAGAAAGAAAGAAGGACAGACAGACAGAAAGACCGAAGGAACAATAGACCGACAGAACAACAGACAGACAGAGAAACAGAACGACTGTCAGACAGACAGATAGAACGACTAACAGACAGACAGGCAGACAGAACGACTGACAGAACGATTGACAGAACAACCAACAGAACGACAGACAGACAGACAGAGTGACCAACAGAACGACCGGCATATAGACAGACGTGCAGTAAATTTCTCTTCCTGTTATTCCATGTCATTTTTAATCAACTAATGAATATCCTAAATATAGAAATGTTCTCAACTCTGCAATCTATGCATCTCTCTATCTATGCTTTCCAAAAACAGAGCATACTCTTGACTTGCGGCAGGACAGCAGCAAAGTCAAAATGGAGGCCAGGTGAAGGCCTTAAAGTAAATATAAGTGAAGAAGTGAAGAAAGCCCAAGGCAGTCGTGCAAACAAATTACAGCTGAGACACCTTGGGAAACCGAGGATGTGCTTATTATAGCTGTATGAAACATCTTGAATATCTAAGCATATGAATTTGCCGAGCACACGTAATTGTGCAATGACCTTAAATATGCAGAAGAATCATTAATGCTGAAGAATTGCTCCCATTCAGTGACTTTTTACCCAACGAGCAAGTCTTTTGGCCTTCGGATAATTTTATCGATAGTTCAGTTGTGTAACTTATCTTTTTCAGCCTTTAAAAAAACTATTCCTTTGATTAAATAATGATTGCCTGAGCACAAGTCTTTGATGTCAGACTTCAAACATTTGGTTTTTAAACAGTCAGTCCTTAAGGAAAACTCACTTTTGGACATACAGTAACTAGTTTAAGCCTTTACAGAAGCACATTTGCTCAGGGACAGTTTCCAGTGCATGAAACTGGTAAAAAATTGCTCCATTTTTTCATATTTTAACAGTCAGTGTTCCACAGACAGCTAAAATTGGACTCCTGCCTGTAGGGTGAGTGGGAGGAAGCTTTATGCATCTGAAGTCAACCTGTTGGTGCTAATGGTTGCCCCTGTTTTATGACAGGACATATAAACTGAGTTTAGTATATCAACTAGTCTTTGCCCAAGGACTATCCTTGGCCTTATCCTTGGCCCATCCATTTCCACAAAATGATTTCCACAAGGCCAGATAGAAATGGGTAACTGGGACGATTATCTGTTAAGTGTCTGCTATCTGCACACGCATATCTCTAGTGTTGCATTAATATACTGTACTTTATTGCAGAAAGATGCAGTGTTTAGGTGAAGCCCTTCAGCAGGACCTCAGAGTGAGAGTATGTTTCAATTTAGCAACTCTTTGGTCCTTTTGCAGACCTGTGATGGCGGATTAAACCGCTATCTACCGCACTTCCTGCAACAGATCAAACATCAGTGCTACTTATGTAGCTCAAGAGAAGATCAGCTGATATTTTTCTCTTTTCTGTGTCAGTGGGAGGAATATGTTATCCCATATCTGAATCAGAACTGTGTCAGAAAACATTTGCTTGTACGCCAAAGACTATTTCTTGATATTCTACACATGCAAAATGTGAAAGACGTAAGGTTAGTTTTATTTCTGGAGCTGCTGACTGACAGTTTGCTGTCATATTTGGAGAGCAAAGAAGAGCAGGTACACAACGTTGATAAAATATTCTAAATTTTGAAGTGAATTTAAAATAAGTTAAATGGAAGTGTGCTTAATATGCTTAGATAAGCAGATCTACACTTTAGCACAGTTCCAAAATCTAATAGTAATGGTAAAATAATTACATACAGTAAGTAAAATAAGCACAAAATATACAGCACATGCAAACATTGGGTAACTGAGTAGGATGCATTCAGTGCTGACTTAGAATTTGGCCAAACATAGCAATATGATTCTCTTGCCTATGGCTTTTGGAAGAGGTTTCAAATTTGGGATGCATTTATGATGACTTAAAATGCAGGTTTGGAACAGATTGTAATAGCATTCATGTTTGAGAGGTAGAATGCTTTTTTCCTCTCAAAACAACCAAACAGAATTCAACAGAATTCATTTCAAAATGCTATCTATTCAGACACTCAGATAGGTGAAGAGTAATCTAATAATCCTGTCCAAGACAAATATTTAAATTCTAGCGCAAATGTCATGTAATTGCTAATCTGGAATAACACATGGTGTGAGGGATTTCAGACAGCTTTTAAATACCTGCCAAAAACGCTGCATTGAGTCACAAGCACGCCCAATTTTGAAGACGGGATTTTAGGGGGCTGACCATTCATGGATCATCGACCCAGCCAGAAAAAGGGAGACAGAATGAAAGGAAGAGAGAATCAAAAAGTGATGGAAAGCTGTGGAAGCCCATTGTGCTGTGCACTTTTCTCTAAGACTGCAATTTTTTGGGGACGACAAAAGCAGTAATTCACAAAGACTGTGAGAAACCTTCTTTCAAAACCAAATGTATTGTTTCTCAAGAGATTTCCTTACAAAAATGTGCTGTTTGGATGGTATCAGGTGGTATACTTCAGTGCAAGAGAACAAATAATTCACCCTTAAAAACATATACGAATGTCATCGTATATGTTATATAACAAAAGATCAGACCAAGAGACATTGATTTTACAGAAATATAGCACAAACTTACTTCTTGAGCAAAACATTTCACAAAGATCTGAAAAGTTTACCCCCATCCCAGCTGGGTTGCAGTGAATATGTAAATTACATTTGATATAATTTGTAATTATGATTTTTTTTTAAATGGTGTCATCAATGCAAAATACTAAATCAAATATTCTTTGTAAATTTATGCATTTTGACAATGTAGTTGAATAACTGAATTAAGACAAATCAAATGACAGAATAAGTCAAAGAGATGCATCTGAGTTATACTGCATATTTCTGATTAGATATATACAGTGGGGGAAAAAATTATTTGATCCCCTGCTGATTTTCTACGTTTGCCCACTGACAAAGAAATGATCAGTCTATAATTTTAATGGTAGGTTTATTTGAACAGTGAGAGACAGAATAACAAAAATGTTTTGATTCGCATTTTAATGATTCAAATAAGTATTTGACCCCTTCGCAAAACATGACTTAGTACTTGGTGGCAAAACCCTTGTTGGCAATCACAGAGGTCAGACGTTTCTTGTAGTTGGCCACCAGGTTTGCTCACGTCTCAGGAGGGATTTTGTCCTACTCCTCTCCAAGTCATTAAGGTTTGGCAACTCAAACCTTCAGCTCCCTCCACAGATTTTCTATGGGATTGTGCTTCTTCTTGAGCCACTCCTTTGTTGCCTTGCCTTGGTCCCTGACATCCCTGGACAGCTCTTTGGTCTTGGCCATGGTGGAGAGTTTGGAATCTGATTGATTGATTTCTTCTGTGGACAGGTGTCTTTTCTACAGGTAAAATGCAAGCCTATATTATTAATTGAACAGATCACAATAGCAATACAGTAAATTCAGATTGAACATTTCTGCTAAATTGGTCAATAGTTTATATATGATGAAGAAATACTTAAGAAGTACTTAAAATAACTCCATAAGTTATACAAATTATTTGATTAAATAATAACACCAATGACAACTTTTGCCCTAATTTTAAGTGAGGCATAAATTTTCACTTCAATATCATTTCGCTTCAACATTGTTTACTCTACAAATGTATTTTGTCCATATTATATTGTCAATATATAAACTTAATTTCAAAATAAAGACACTTCCTGTTAAATAGTTTTGGGGATGTGTATAATTATTGCACTCATATTCATTCAAATTATCTCAAAGAATACCATGGTATTGTAATGAATGGTACATGTCCAAAATACATCGATAACACCATGGTACTTTTTTGTAAGTGTTGTTTTAAAAATGCATAGTAGAAATGCATCAGTGTACTTTTAAATTAATTCATGCTTTTATTCTGGTCACATTGCTGTCATTAGAAGGCCCTGGTAAATAGGACACTGTGAAAGAGCAGGCAAATAAATAAATTAATTAAAAAAATCTCTAAAGTGTTATCTAAAGCTGAAGTGTGTTTGGATTTTGGCCCAGAGACTACAACCATTTCAATCAAATATTAATGCACCCCTTTAACTGCATTCATTCACAGCTGCTTTTGTGGTTGCTGGCCACTCTCATGGTTGTTCTTTTCCTAGGTGGACCCTGATGATGAGGTTAATTATCTCAGCTTTTAGCTACACATTAGTCTTTGGTGTTGTTTGTTCATGTTCCAACTGCTCACAGGTGTGCCCTGAAGTGGCCTTGTGAACCAGTGGGTATCTGATCAGAGAGAATGATGCCACACAATGGGCACTAATTGGAGAAAAGCAGACTGTATGTGTCTGGGTCTGTGTGCGGTTTGCTTTGAAAACAGCATATTCCACTCAGCATTTAAAATATATTTTGTTGTCTGGTATGTGCAAATGTAATTTAAAGCGTTTTTGTGTCTTAGTGGACGTTAGTACAGAATGTTCTTGCATTTAAAATGCAAAAAAAACAAAGATAAAAAAGAATGTTTTTAAAATAAACAACCTTAGGCTATTTTACCTTGACATTAAAGTCTTTAAAACGCAGCAAGCATTGGCTTTTCAGTATGGAATTAAAACAGTCTCAATACCTCCAATAAAATGCATACAAAAGCGAGATGTGCAAAAACACCCTTTTGTGTCTGTTGAGGGAAACATTATTGATATTAATACACAATATCGTAAGATCTTATAATCTTTGTTTTTCCATACAAAATATCATAAGATCTTATAATCTTTGCAAAAAAAAAAAAAAAAAAAAAAAGTGAGTGCAAATATAGCTACAACAGATCAATAAACAAAAAGTTCATAGTGATTAACTTACAATTTAGGTAGCCTACAATATTGCCAGTTACATTGTTTTTGTTTTGAAGCCACCTCAGAATTACCGTTGCGTTTCTGATACAGTGACCTTTTGTTGCTGAATGTGTTTTTGGAGGAATTGGTTGAACAAATGATTCAATGACTCACTCATAAAGACATGTCACTTGTTCCATTTCTAAATGAATCAGTGCTTTGAACGAGTCGGCCGAATGAATGTTGAATTCGCTTATAAAAACGGTCATCTGCTGGCACCTACTGGCTGAAATAATGAACAAACTGACAAACAAATATGAATATTGAAGAAGGTATCCAAGTCATTTTGTAACTTGGCAATGCACTCTTGCCTTTTTGCTTGTACCAGCCTAGCAACCAAACAGAACAACCTAGCGACTATCCAAACCCCCCTAGCAACTGCACAGCAACTCGTTAAAAACACTGCATGCTGCATTCCGCCAACTTAAGTAAAATGTCCAGCTGCATAACACATCATGAGAAATGAGCCACATGATCTCAAAAGCGAAATATCTGCCGGTGTGACTCATCCTTGCCTTCAAAGCAAGAAAATCAGTAACACTCTTTTGGTTTGGATCTTGGATCCCCTATTTCATCATCGTCACTTGTGATGTAGGTCAAAATGTAGGACAGGACATGAGAAAAAATGTTCTTATGTAAGGCTTATGTATAATTTTTTGAGCCTTGGGTGTTTGTGACATTTGAAAGAACAGCAGAAGCCTCTGGTGGCTGGGGATGTGAGGTGAGAACTGTACCGTTCCCGTGTGACTTTGAAGACGCACGGTTTAATTCAGCAGACAAAGACGGCTGGTGCATTGTTCAAAGTTAAAAAGAAGCTTCTGAAGAGTCTAGAATAGATTCTCTAGACTGAAGCTATAGGCTAAGTAAGCATTCTAACTTCATTAATTTGATGAAATGATTCAGAACAATATGTGACCCTGGACGACAAAACCAGTCTTAAGTGTCAATTTTTCGAAATTGAGATTTATACATCATCTGAAAGCTGAATAAATAAGCTTCCACTGATGTATGGTTTGTTAGGATCGGACAATATTTGGCTGAGATACAACTATTTGAAAAAAACTAAATATTGAGAAAATCACCTTTAAAGTTGTCCAAATTAAGTTCTTAGAAATGCATATTGCTAATCAAAAATTAAGTTTTGATACATTTACGGTAAGAAATTTACAAAATATCTTCGTGGAACATGATCTTTACTTAATATCCTAATGATTTTTGGCATAAAAGAAAAATCTATAATTTTGACCCATACAATGTATTTTTGGCTATTGCTACAAATATACCCCAGCGACTTAAGACTGGTTTTGTGCTCCAGGGTCACATGTAGCTAATTATCTTACTTACATTTTAAAGCTTCCACTAAGAAAACAACTGACCTGGCCACAAGACGGACATTGCAATAATATTACAATATTAATTAATATATTAATCTGCAAGTCAAGATACTGGGCTAGTTTAGAATAGGCCATAACATGTTTTTGTCTATTTTACACACAAAATAAAGATTCTTCATCAGCCTCTATGACTCAATGATGAACCTTTAATATCCAAAGAAGCAAAAAGAAGAACCAACTGGACAATTTTTTTTTTTAAATAATAGAAAAGATTTAGTCAGATTATTAAAATGTTATATATATAGATAACTGTTAACTGAAAGGCTACTTTGGGAACCAAAAATGGTCCATATGGCATCACTAAAAAAACAAAAACAAACAAACAATAAATAAAATAATAATAATAATAAATAAATGAAAATGTAACCCTGCATATTTTTAAAAGTGCATTCTTTCTAATATAACTCATTGGTATTCTGAGTAATGTTTTCATTTTCTTGCTTGAAGTGGAGACTCCTCAGCTATCAAAATGTTATATTCAGCATAAAACTTTACACTGAAATCCCTCAAGACAATTTTTAAATAGTTTCCTACATTACCTTTTTGAATTGCAAGATGGCGCCAGTGACCTTGTGTTGGTATAAAAAGTAGACATGGAATTACCACAGCTTTGTTGTCAACATGCGTAGGCCCTACTTCCCAATTATATAGGCTAATATACGTCAAATAAATTAAACATCTGAATATTCAATAGGTAAAAAATACCCTGATGACCTGCATCAACTTTGTTCAAGGAGATTCCAATGTGTGCCACCAATCCACCCTTTATTCAATGAGACTATGACAGTCGAAATGCTGAATAATGGAAAATGTCAGAGATATGTGTGCTTTGGTACCAACAAAGTTATTTTTTGTCAATAACTATAAATTTAACGCCAATAAAAATTGTTTTTTGAAGTTGGTTGAATTAGGCCTAAATCACAGGTCAATATTAAGAACAACAGTAATGGGGGGTGTAGTAGATTATACCTGGGAATGTATTTATACTACACAATTCAGTACACACTCTAAAGAACTTTAGTTCCTGTTCCAGCTATAGGCCTACAAGTTTATAGCCTACAATACAAACAATATGTGACAGTGTCATTGACCAATTAGAATCAAGTGAGCAACATCAATCAGGTGTTGCAGTCTTGAGTGGGTATTTTGGAAATAAAACATTTAATTCATGAAACATATGTCAGAATTAGTCACTCCTTACTCCTAATGCGGCAAAATCTTTATCCCTCTCAGATTTTCTCCGGCTCCCACACCGCAGTAGTGACTTACATTGTGCTGCCATCTGCTGAGCGATTAGACAAAATGCCTACACGGAAGTGAGACGCCAAGTCTCTAACCTCATTTGTATTAGCTAGACACTGTAATAATGCTGCGTTTATAAATTACTAGTCATTAATTAACTTTCAATCACAAACCGTGTTCAAAGAGCATAGCTATGTTTATCTTTTCAGATTTCATAGCTGTGGTGAGTCAGCTTGTATTTTCGCTTATCATAATAACGTGGCCATATTCTTGTACAACCTATGTTGATGTTTTCTTTAAGAGTGTAGTAAAATACTATAGTACTTGAGGACACGAGTCACGCACACCTATATATGGGCTCCAAAAGTCTCATACCACTACTGAAAATGATTCTGTTAAGCATTCTTTATAATTTAACACAGCTTTTCCATTTCAAAGTATATTATCAACAATAATTTGAATGAAAGGTTGAGGTATATTAATCTTATAGTTGAGTTTACTAATTTTATAAACTGAAGTCTCCATCAAACTTTTTTTTTTTTTTTTTTTTTTTAAATCTTAAAGCTTTATTTCTACGGTTATATGAACAAAATCATTGTAGTCTCAGACTTCCTGAGCCTCATTCTATGTGCAACATAAGCATGATTAAGGCACTAATATATATATATATATATAAAAAAAAAAAAAAAACAGTATTAACACTGAATTTTTGACATGGTCTTTGAAGCACTTGGTCTTTTAAGTACTTTGAAGCAATACCATATTATATGAATGATGGTGAGCCACGTAATTGATACAAACAACAAAAAAGTGCATGAAAACCAGAGATTACAAGAACAGACATGAAACTCTTATGCAAAAACACCATGTTTATTAGACACCAAACTCTCTGAACAATCAGAGTTATTAAAAACACTTCGTTGCGAAGCATACACAGAGTGAAAACGAACAAAAAAAAACATGAGAACTCCACACTGGAATCAAAAAGCACCACAGAGTCATTGTGTCGTGATCACATCCCCGTGTAAAACACATTTACCCACACACATATGAGTTTGATCTTATTTTCTCTTTGAGAAGGAGTGTTGGCCTTGCTCCTCACATGGAAATCAAAGGGACAGAGAACAAGGGCCCTGCACACAGGGCCAGTTTGAAATCAAAATAGTGATATCTCGGTATCCAAACATAGTTTCAAAATGAGTAAACAAAAAGTGTGACCCGTTGCCTGATCTAGGCGAGGACTGCAAACCGGCAGCCCGAGCACATCTACATTGTAAACAAAGCAGTTGAGCAGTTCTTGTTTGCTACTGACACACAGTGCTGAACTCCAGCAAACCAAAACATGATGCACCATTCTAGGACAAACCAAGTTAGTACCAGGCCAGTTAGTACTATAATAAAATGCATTGCTATAAACCATTAGATTTTTGCATCACATTTGCATTTCAATCCAAACACTGAGGTTTAAAATGGGTGAATAAGGTAGGGTCACATTACAAAAGAGTCCAAATACATAACGTCTCCATCTCATCAATATACAATAGAAAAATCAAAAGGGTGTGATTTCAAAGTTTGTAAAACCAACGTATGACAATGAGATCTGAAAACGTCAGGACTTTCATGCATCTGCGGGCTCGCCAAGTCAGTCTACAGATTTGGAGATGTCGTGCTCCGTTGGTTCCGAGGAAAACTGAAGTCGTCTGACCGCTTCCTTGATCAGATTCCCCGACAATATGAGTTCCTGGAGGAGCTGGTGCGGATTGTCCTCGTCGATTTTCTTTCGGTTCCACGAGGATCTGAAATGGTCCCATTCCTGATCGTTGGATCCGGGTGGGTTGTACGGACTGGCCCGGCTGGTACGTAAATTCCGGCTGCGGAGACGGATGCACCGCTGAGCGCCCCCCGCGCTGCTGCCGTTGTTGCTGCCGTTGACGTTAGGTCTGCTGCTCGCGAGACCGTGTAGACGTGACATCGCCTTCTGGCTCGAGCTATTGTTGTGAAGCTGCAGCGCCTCGCCGATTTTCGACACGAGCGCGTCTACTTCCTTAGAATCCACCGTTACCGACTGTTCCAAAAAGATATAGTTCTCCTTTCGACAGGGCATTTTTAATATTGCTCCAGATAACAAATATCCAGTCGTAAAGGTTGTTTTTATTCAAATAGACGGGACCGTTTAGCCGGCGTCCGCCACGCTGCCCAACAGAAACAGCTCAAGGGTTGATTTGTAAACAATGGATGACGCAGAATCCGGCACGTACCATTTCTGAGCGAGAGGGGGGTGCGCTCGGGCGTTTTAAAATGGAAACGCTTGTGTTATATTTTAATTAGATCGTTGCAGACAGATTTTATATGTATCAACTGCTATATAAATTACACTGTCCGGTCGGTTTAACATTTATATTTAGTTTGGCACCGCTGTACGTCTCCGTTGATCTCTGTATTATCAATCATAACATTACATAACAGTCCCGAGTGCATAAAAACGATGTACTAGACGGCCACGTGTGAACTCCATGCACTCAAATGCTGTTGCAACTGAATGTGAGATTACTAGATGTACTTGATTTCTAAGAAGATTCTTTCTTAATTATATCTTTCTTAATCAGTGTCGTACTTGCTAACTTTCCATTTTTGGAAAGGAGGATCTGTTAATTTTGTGTGGTATGTGGTTAGGCGGTTATTGTGAAAGTAATCAAGGGAACTTTAAAATACAGTTGTAGACACATTAATAGCCTAAAGAATTAACATGGGGTTTAACTAGAAGATGTAGGCAGGGACGTCGTACAAGGAGTCAAGGTTTTTCATGGTTAGCACAGTCCCATTTTCCCCTGTTGGTAGGCTAGTTGATTTTATATATGACATATGGCTTCAAAGAGCACATTTCTCCATCATTGATTACTACTATGCATATATATATATATATATATATATATATATATATATATAGCTATTAAGTAAGGGCTTTACAGTGTGCTATGGGTGTGTTTGCATAATATTTGCAATCATGCCAGTATTAAAGGTGTGTTCTGTCTTTATGGAACTGTCAAAAATCTCAGTAAATAACTGGATTTATTCAGACTTGCAACAGTGACTCATTACAGCAGTTAGCTGAGCTGCAGTAGTTTGTTTGTTGAATCATCCTCACAGATTAAAGGAATAGTTCACCCTTAAAATGAATATTCTTCATTATGTGCTTACCGTTTGGTCCATAAGACTCAATGTGCTTTGTGTGAGAAACAGAGAAACATTAATCATTCTTTTAGGTTAGATGTTTTTAAAGAGTTAGTTGTTCAAGTTCACAAAACTGGTCGATTCAATGGCAAAATACAGTGCTTGAGTCATATGGACTACTTGTATGATACTTTCATAATGTTTTTGTGTCCTTGAAAGCATCAATAACTGTTTATTGTAATTGCATGAGTCACTAATGAGTGAAAATCATTTTGGAGTGAATTATTCCTGTAACATTCTTAACCATGCCAAAATGTAAATACTATTTCTTTAAAGTCTGCCGTCACTTTCTGTTCTGTTTCACAGTTGTCAGCAGTCTGACCACGTCCTCTTTCAGAGGAAGAGGCCTCTGAGTTCTTAGAAACAGTTGGTGAATTATTTTCACACAACTGCTATGTTTGAATGTGTGTGGCACTAAACCATATAATTAATGTCTAATATTTCAGCTGGTTAATAATTATGTATCCTTAGTGTGCCCTGAAACTAGATTTTTGGCCATTCATCCCAAACTTTTGCACCACTTTGTTTGGTCACCGCACTGAATATAGCTCAAGGCTGCTTAAATTTCTTACCAGCTGTTGCACAAGCATGTTTCAGTGAGTAGGGTTTCATTCATGACATAAATTGCAAAGTTTAAATTAAGTATTAATCTGATAATGTATGCTGACAGTTTGCAGAAAAAGAAAGAACATACATGAATATCATATTTCTTAACCTACACAATCAGTTTTGAGGTCTGTATTACACAAAATAAGGGGGTGGGTAGTACAAGAAGATACATTTATTGATCATGGTAAATACAATGTCACTATTTACCTACATTGAGCATGTGATTATAATTTCCATGATTTGAGCTCTTGGATCAGATGCATTTAGTGAATCAAGGGATTGAATTGTCAATTTAAACTCTTATTTAGATAGATGTTTGAGCACATTATTCTACATCTAAAAATGAGATGAGGTTCCTTATATTTTGTTTTCATTGTAAATTAAATATGCATGTCAGCCTGCAAGCTGTGATTCACCATTAGATTTTGTATCTGCACAGATTGCACCATCCAACATCCATAGCAGCTTTCTTTGTTTACCTCACAGCAGGAGAACAGTCTTAAGCACAGACTGAAGTATCAACACAGGCTACTGGTGTGCCGTTGCTCACTGTCTCAGTCATCAGCATGCCCACAGGGACCTTGTTTCTCAGAATTCACCTTACTGAGAACCCAATGTGCCATGTGGTCTTTGTGATAAAATAAGTTGAGGTCATTCTTTTTTATTCAGACACTTGTTTGCTGTGAAATGAGTAAATGTTTAATAAGTTGTCTGATCACGTGCATAAAATTCAGTCACAGATTGATTGATGCTATTAGATTAGATTAGATTCAACTTTATTGTCATTACACAAATACAGGTACAGGGCAACGAAATGCAGTTTAGGTCTAACCAGAAGTGCAATAGCAGCAAGTGCAGGATATACAATGGTTGAATAAGTGCAGGACAAGTATATGTACTGAATATATGTATAAATATATATAGAAAGATGGTTATTACTATAAACAGAATTTACAGGTGAATATGTATAGTGAATAAATATACAGATGGCTATTACTATAAACAGAATTTACAGGTGATATGTACTATCAATATAATATATATACAGATGGCTATTACTATAAACAAGGTGTAAAAGTGCAGTGGAAGTGATTGCATATTACAATTAGACATACGGTGCAAAATGTTAATGTAAACATTGATAATGTAAACAACAGTCGGCAGTGCAAATGAGCATAATCCAATTTAGGTATGGTAGGTATTAGTAGGTATACCCAGCATTTGCTTATATTAGGGTTAACACATTGTATACATATTATTCTACTAAAGAAGATCCTTTGCAGTTGCTTGAGTATTTTTAATTTTTTTTAAATAAACATCTATATAATAGAAGCACTAAAACTAGATTATAAAAGACAAGGGAGTGGTGCTTGTTCATGCAAAAGTTGCTGCCACAGTGACAATATATTGTAGGTAAGATGTTAGAAACATATTGCCAAGGTGTTGCTGGGTGTTTTTTAATGACCCAAGTTAAAAGAGCAAGTCTTGAATTCTGGTCTTTAGATTCATATCAGTTTCTATTCCACAGTTGGTGCCACAGACATGAATGTGATCTCAAATCGTGTAGTTTATTGATGAGAGATGTACTTTTACTTTTACAAGACTTAAATATCACCTAATGGATGATAAAATAAGTAAAAACATTCCATAAACTTGCATTGAAGGAATAGAAACTGATATGAATCTAAAGACCAGAATACAAGAGACTTGCTCTTTTAATTTTCAATAATAATAATAAAAAAAAAACATGCAAGCAACTGCAAAGGATCTCTTATCTGCTTTAGTAGAATAATATGTATACGATGTGTTCTGTGCAAATTTTATTTATTGTGAAAAGTGCTGTTTGAATTGAATCAAAAGTTCATATATTTAAAAATTCAATATTTTTTATAACAGTATAAAAGCAAATTATTCATTAAAAAAAAAAATCACTCTTTTTATAGTGTGAATGGGTCGTATGCATAAAAAATATAGCTTTTGCTTTTATATTTTAAGTAGGAGACCCTCATAAGAGGATCTTGTCATCTTTAGAGGGCCTTGGTATCAAAAACCCATGTACATCTAGCCTACATAAAAGATTTGAATGGAGAGGTAATGGTCCGTAACCTCGTACACTTTATGCAATGCTATCATCAAAGTTGTAAAACCTGTTTTGTCGCTTTTGGACTCTCATAGCTTCTCAGAAAGGAAGAACAGATCCATTTCTTTTTGGACAAGTCAGTCCTTGAAGTTTATATGGGTAGCTAGCATGGGTTATTTGTTGTGGGCGAGGCCAATAAACAGAAATACTTGACACAGACCCATGATGTGAGGAAGGAAGAGCTCTGTCTGTTTCAAGGATTCAAGAGGCCTGGTTTCAGATGAAGGGTCGAGGGATTCTAGGTACTTCTAAGTGTTCTGCTAGCTTTGTTTTTTAAATGGAAGCATACAACAAATCAGGGCCAAGTAACCAAGGAGATAATCCATAAGCAAGTGAATGCGTAAACATGGCAGTGAGAGACAGAGAGCCTCTCCCTGCTGATTTACTGCCCTGTCCTTTATATAGCTGTAATCGAGAAGCTTTATTGCTTTTTTCTTCCTGTTTAAATGCCATCTACAGCTTAATATACTTCTTGATACAGAAATAAATGTATGAACATTAATAGTTCGTTATTTTTAAAGTGTCAACATGCTTACAACGAGGTTTGCATCTGACTACATATAAAAGGTGGGTTTTACACCAATGCCATAGAACAGTGGTTCTCCAACCTGTCTTGGAGTACCCCCAGCCCTGCACATTTTGTATGTCTCCCTCATCTATCACACCTGATTCAAATTATCTGCTCATTAGTGGAGACTACAAGACCTGATACATACACCCGGATACATATAAAATGTACTTCATGGAGAGGTTTGAGAACCACTGCCATAGAACAGTGGTTTTCAAACTTGTTCCTGGGGACCCACAGCTCTGCACATTTTGCATGTCTCCCTAATTTACACACCTGATTCAGATCATCAGCTCATTAGGAAAGAGCTCCATGAACTCAACTGAGTGTGTCAGATAAAGGAGACATGCAAATGTGCAGAGCAGTGGGTCCCGAGGAACAGGATTGAAAACCACTGCCATAGAAGAACCATTTTAGATCATTTTAGTGAACATTTGTAAAATAACCTTTTTGTCTTCATGTAATGAATGTTTTAATAATCTAAAGAACCTTTTTCCACTATAAAGAACCTTGCATTGGACATTAAAGATTCTTCATGGAACCATTGATGCCAATAACTTTGTTTTGTGTGCCGTAACCAGTGTTGGGGAAAGTTACTTTTAAAAGTAACGCATTACAATATTGTGTTACTCCCTAAAAAAGTAACTAATTATGTTACTTAGTTACTTTTTAGGGAAAGTAATGCGTTACGTTACTTTTGCACTACTTTTGCGTTACTTTGTAAATATGAGCAGTGCTTGATTGTTTGTGTTTAATATAAGAAGTTCTATTTATAGCAAATGTAAAAGCCCTTTCACACCAAAAAGTGTAATGAATAAACGTCAGGTTGAAGGAAAAGTAAATTCACGTCTGTACAGTAGAACGCAGGAGAAGAAGGTTCAACACTCTTCAGCAATAAAAAAAAACAATGAAGCAAAATTGTTAGTTTATCTAAAGTTATTTTTGCTTATTAGTATGGTTGAACTGGATCATCAAAGGTCAACAGCAAAGACATAGGTTAATAAAATGTGATTAGACACATTTTCATTATTTAACATATTTAATTATTGAAGGTTTGAGTCATATTCTGAGTTTGCATTTCACTTTTTTAATTCATTTTGAGGAATACTAAATCTGTTTTTTGCGAGTGAGATGAATTAATACATGTTGACATTTAGTCTAGAACTACAGTAACATCATGTTCATACAGCGCACACAACTCCTCTGCACTTCCCGATTTCTCCATGGGGACAGGAGACTTGTCAGTCAATAAATAGGAAAACAAAGTAACTGGCATTACTTTTTTGAAAAAGTAACTCAGATATTTTCTTGTAAATTAAAAAGTAATGTGTAACTTTACTAGTTACTTGAAAAAAGTAATCTGATTATGTAACTCGCATTACTTGTAATGCGTTACCCCCAACACTGGCCGTAACTATAGGCTTCAAAATTTTGGTTCCCAAAAGAAGCTTTCATTGAAAAATTCTTAAAGTAAGCATTTTTTCTTAGTTTGAATAATATTTTATTAGTCTAAAGAACCATTTTTGTTTTTCACTATAAAGAATCTTTGGGGCATTGGAAAGGTTTTAATGTTCTTACAGATGTCAATGTTCCACATGTCATAACTACACCATTTGGAGGCCCAAAAGTATCTTTTTATATTAACTGCCATGAGCAAAGTTGGCAGATTTCAAATTACATCCTTCCTTGGAGTCCTGCCCCAACTTAACAGTTGCTTTTAAGATGAATGTAAATGCTAACAGCTAGCACTCTTTAAGTATTAAAGGCTTCCACATATGCAGTTCCTCTGTCAGGTTGCATTTGCCTGACTCATCTTACCTGTGTGAATTGTGGGGGTGGATGAATGGGTAGTTAAGTAAACGCAAACAATTCTGACTTTAGGCAAAACACTCAATTAGATGTGTTCCAGAAACTCCTTCTGTGTATTATCAAAGGAGTGTTACTGTAGCTGGCTGGTGTCTACGTCCTCAGACGAGTGTATTCAGCTCTCAGTTACAGCTGCTGACCGCACTCAGATGGGGGTTGGGCTGTACTGGATTAGCCATAGACTTTTCTTACTCAAGGGACAATAGTAAATCTCATACAGTCTAACTTTAGAGAGGCTCATCCTGATCAGAGCATGTGATTACAGTGAGGACAGTACTAGAAGGCTGAGAGTCACCACTATTAGTTCAAGCTTTTGTGCTGTATGCTTCTTGATTATATCAGTTTATTAGGCTACTTGAAATACAAAATTGTGAGGACAGAAATAGTGAGACAATACCGGTTTTACACTACCGTTCAAAGGTTTCTTTTTTAAAGAAATTAATACTTTTTTCATTAAGTAAGAAGAAGTAGAAGAAGAATGTTTCTTGAGCACCAAATCAGCATATAAGAATGATTTAGGAAAACATTACATTTTAAAATATATTACAATAGAAAACAGTTATTGTAAAAATTTGTACATGCACATTGTATTCAGATCAAGGTGAAACCTTTACTTCGAAGATTTTTACATGCTTCACAGTCAATGGAATATACCTGTATGCATGTCATTTGCATGCCCATGCACATTCTTTTCCTGGAATCTCTTCTGGAAATACTGGATATGCTTGCTCTTGCCATTTATTATGATTTACGAAACAGCTAATTACCACTCATTCATAAACAATACTTATACAACAATCGCAAAATGTAGAACATGACGTTTGTTTTAATGCTTTTAAAATGTTAATTGCTACACAGCCTATTGCTTTAGTGGATATCCCAAATAAGGTGTTTAGATGATCCATTTCAGGCATATGCCAGCTAAATTTCTAGAAATTTTGGCCTAATATAGATATGGTAATGTTAATGCATGTACATGACACTATGAGCAAATTCTATCAGAATATTGTGTAAACACAGTCATTGAAATCACAGATTGCCTGAAGATGCCTCTTAACAAACAAGTGTTTATGCCGTTCCTGACTTCATCATAGTCTAGAAATAAACATGACTGCCTGGTAATATGTAGATAGGGTGAGCGTGTGATATATGATCTTGCATATTGCTCAAAATAAGTGCTCAAAAGCAGGAGTGGTTGATATTTAATAAATATTTATTAATTTAGGCCTGCGTAAAATACTAAACATTACGGAGACGCTAAAATATTGTTCATAACGGAAGGAGGGAGAAATTCTCTGAGCCACATGTTAGTTTTGGTGAAGGTTGCATTTGTGTCAGTCAGTTATGATTTCCTAGAATCAGCGCCCCTCCCCCGTGATAGAGGCCGTGTTTGTGTACAGCGGGAGCACGTGTTTGAGCTCTGCACTGGCTGCCCTCGGCCCTTGAGCTGCAGCCAACACGTGAGCTCTAATGGCTGTGTTTACAACGGCGCACTCCCCTCCCTCTGCTTTTTGACTTTCTCTGAATTTCCATTTCGAAGGCCATGGCCGAAAACGAAGGGAAGTGCTGTGGTCAGCAGACACCTTCGTTCCGAGCCCAGTGTGGTTCTACAGCACAAGCCTTACGCATGTACGTCCCACGTACCTCATCCTCGTACCTCAGTCCCAAAAGACGTGGACTGTGGAGTGACCCAGTTATTAATGGAGTGGTCAGTGTGGAAATATGGGACTATTCTTAGAAACGCTTGTGCTACAACAGACAAGTAAACAACTGTCAGATTAGAGTCTGCTTGAAATGTTTTATGAGTAAATACCGTAATTCAGGGTAAACTCAGGATAAAATAAGTGAAAATCATTGGAGGAATGTTATTATGTGTGTTTTGGGAACATTCTTCACACTACTACTTAAGCTAGTGTAAAGGACAAGTCACCCAAAAATCATGTTAAAATGATTTTTGTTTGAAAACCATGTTATTATCTTTTCCTCCAAAGAACACAAAGGGAAATATCCAGGCTTCTGTTTTTCATAAAGTTTTCATGTGGACAGAGATTTTTTTATAAAAATACCCGTGTACGTGTGGGCATGGCCTCAGAGTATGTTCCTGGTTAACACGCAAGACATACCCTGCATCCCAATGTGCATAATATCCACCCTATCTGCCCTAAATAGTATTGAAAATGACTAATATCACAGAATTTAGGATGGATAGTATGCACACTGGGACGCAGGCATTCTCAACAGAGCGAGGAATCGACGAGTCACTATGGAAATGGACACTAAAAAGCGCACCATACTATTTCTTTCTTCTTCTTCTGTTCAAAGGCAGTTTGCATACTTAGTGCATATCGCCATCTAGCTGGTGGTTGCGCAATCTTTTTTTTCTTCTATATATATAGTATATTACAGAACTATATTATAATAATAGCCTATATAATATTGTGCACAATCTGTCATGCCCACTGGAGTCTCGTCAATGGGTCACGCATGTGCTGATAGCTCTGAAGTGAACGAACCCTGAAGCATAGCCTACTCCGGAGCAGGTTATGCTCAGAGAGTAAGTTACTATGGCTACTTACATACCCTGAAAGTTACCTCCGTTTTTGGAACTGAAAGCTGAGTTTATCCACTTAAGCCGGGCTCACACTACAGGAGTTTTAAAATCCTAACTGATTATGAAATCTGGTTGCAGCACACACATAAGGAAAATCTTTGCAGATTATCTTCCCTCAAATCTTAAACATGCACACACTACAAGATTTGAAAATTGTGGCGCATCACACACAAGATATTATTAAGGTTATCATGCCAGAGGGAGCGCCTCGCGTGATCTCACAGCAGATCGTCATTGATATTTCAGTGATGTTTATATATATTAGCTAGATTGCTAGCAGCTTTCTGCACTCGCCCGGTACATTTCACCCCAGCGTCAAGAAGCAGTTTCTTCCATCTCCACCATCCAATGGAGCCATACAGCGGCTGTTTTGCGGTCGCGCATCGACATCCCATACATTGGGCTTAATTTATGTGTCCCGTACTTGACCTCCCTTGGTCCATTTCCTGCCCCCTCACGCAGTATTTGTTAAGTAAATCAGAAAATCCTGAACATAAATGTTCAAAGAAGGCTGTGGAATCTGGTCACTTCCGCTTCACACTAAGCGGCACTCGCTCTAACGCCAATTCCGACCGTTTTGACTTCAGTAAATCAGTTTTGGCAAATACAAACAACGTGATTATTTTTCATGAGTCCAACATCCAGCCATGCAAGATAACATCCAATCTTCACTGTGGAGAATCAACAACTGGCAGACGATCTGAACGAGTTCTGTTGCAGGTTTGAACCCCCCCCCCCCTTCAGATGATGTGCATCAGGTCTTCAGAAAGGCTGGGAAAATTTTCATCCAGCACCCGTACAATCAGCACTGGCGCCCCCCAGGGTTGCGTCCTCTCCCCACTGCTCTTCTCCCTCTACACCAATGACTGCACATCTAAAGACCCCTCTGTCAAGCTCCTGAAGTTTGCAGATGACACCACACTTATCGGCCTCATTCAGGACGGCGATGAGTCTGCTTACAGACAGGAGGTTAAAGACCTGGCTATCTGGTGGAGTCTTAACAACCTGGAGCTTAACACACTCAGAACTGTTGAGATGATCGTGGACTTCAGGAGAAACCCCCGTGCTCTTCCCCCACTCACCATCATGGACAGCACTGTAACGACAGAGGAGACATTCAGATTCCTGGGCACCACAATCTCTCAGGACCTGAAGTGGGACACTCACATTAAGTCCATTGTGAAAAAGGCCCAGCAGAGGTTGTACTTCCTTCGCCAGCTGAGGATGTTCAACCTGCCTCAAGAGCTGCTGAAACAGTTCTACTCCGCCATCATTGAATCCATCCTCTGCACTTCAATAACTGTCTGGTTCAGCTCAGCTACCAAATCTTACCTCAGAAGACTACAGAGGGTAGTCCGGACTGCAGAGTGAATCATTGGTACAACCCTCCCCATTCTCCAAGAACTGTACTCATCCAGAGTGAGCAAAAGGGCTGGCAAAATCACTCTGGACCCCTCACATCCAGCACACTCCCTCTTCGAACTGTTGCCGTCTGGTCGACGCTACAGAGCTCTGAGCACCAGAACAGCCAGGCACAGGAACAGTTTCTTCCCTCAGTTTCCTCATTGCATGAACACTTGACAATAAACGTGGAACACACAACACTATTATACATTATTTATTTAACACACATACTTGTTTACATTTCAAATTTGCACATATCATAACTGTACATACATAATTGTCTATATTATATATTATGTTTTTGCTATTTTGTACATTGTCTATTTTGTATATTTGTATATTATTCTTTTTATTATCTGTTTCCTGTCCTGTCACTGTCATTCTGTGACACTGTGGAGCTTCTGTCACTAAAACAAATTCCTCGTATGTGTAAACATACCTGGCAATAAAGCTCATTCTGATTCTGATAAAAAAGTGTCAAGCACCAAAAGCGACCAATATTAAATTAAAAGTTATCTTTAATTGAAAAATAAGCATTTTACTATATATATATATATATATATATATATATATATATATACATACGATTGTCCCATAAAGTGAAGGGGAAATCATTTTATCATATTCTAGGATCCTGATAGACGACTAAAATGGTTCACTGCAATAAAACTTGCTAGCCAACACAGGGTTAAACGGGTAAGATTTCATGACATTTATGATGTCTACTGTACTCGCAGTGATATGCTGACTACCTACAAGGACAGCTATAGGGTCGATTACATAACAACACAGTTGACTTACCCTAAAAATTAGATTGCATCCATTTATACCCCTCCAGGCTTTTGTAGAGACAGAGTTGTCGGCGATTCTTCCTATTGTAAAGTCATGCAGTGTGTAACCTTCTGTCGCCGATCTATCGTGCAATGTGAACACAGCAGCAACTGCTACCCCAGATAGTCATGCAGTGTGAAAACAACGATGATCCGATGATTTTGAAAATCAAGCAATGTGAACTCGGCATTACTTACCCTTAAACATACCCGGGTATGTCACATAACCTGCTTTCTGGAATACCCCCCAGGGCATGGGAATAAATAAGTAAATAAATAAATAAATAAGGTTGAGAGACACGTTATTTAACAACTTTTTTTTTTAATCTTGATTGTTGCATTTTTAGAATGCCTGTCATGCGTGAGACACTATGACAGTATGACACTATGCAACAGTAAAACACGTTGTGTGTAAACAGCCCCTTAGCAGCCAAGACAGAATGTAGCTTATTTTTGCATTAAAAGGTCTAAAGTCTAAAAGAACATCTTTTGATCCCCACATTTTTTAATTCATCAAAGTTTTTGTATATCAGTTCAAAAGTTTAATTACAGCACTGATGCGTCAAATGCTATTATCTGAAATGCAATTAAAGGTAAATTAAACAGGGCGAGTGCCATGTTGCAGTGTTTTTTATTTCAAACACAGAGGACAGTTTATCCCTCATGAAGTCATAAAGAGGCCCTAGCAGGGCGGGACAGTAACATGTTTAGTCATCGGGTGATGTTGTTTCCTTTTACTCTTTCACTGACCTCAGTTGAGTAAGCAAAACATAGATAGTAATGAATGAGATGAGCAGCAGAGGGGTCTTCTTCCTGCCTCGAGACATGCACATATCTCACGTACAACACACCTGTTCCTCTCGTTACACGTGTAAGCATGTGTGTGTTTATTTAAGTGTTAAGAAGCTGTGGGTTGTAATGCAGAAGAACAACCAATGAACACTTTCATTTTGTTGTTTGGTGAGTTTGGTAAGACAGTTTGTTCTTAGACTTGTCTCAACAAAGCCTGTGTACACTAGTATTAAAGTATTCAAAGAAACTGCACTGGTCAGTCGTACACTAGCCAATGGTAGGGTGAACAATAGGGATTGTTTCATGAAGCAATTAAATATCTCAATGCGAATGCTGTTTCACATTGTAAACGCAAAGCCTGAATGAACCCAGTTAATGTTTATGCTCTGTGAAATCATGTCGGTCATGTAGTAACATGCGGCTTGGAAACACAGGGTAAAGGAAATGTACTGCGCTGCCACTCCCTGCAAAGAATGTTTGGTGTTTGGATGTGTTTTTGTTTTGTCTCTTTGGACTATGAGTAACGCGAATTAACTGCTCTCTCTAGCGCCATCTTGTGTTGATCATAAATCACAATAAAAACACAAGATTCAAATCAGTTTAGGGCAAAATATACATTTATGATATAATTAAAATATGTGTGTATGTTAATAATTTCTGTATAATAAACTATACATACATATGAATGGATAAAAACAAATATGACTAAATATTGATAAGTAACTATTTATTAAATATATGTATTATTATTATTGCCATTATTTAATTATGTAAATGTAAATAAATGTGAATAAATATGTACATTTGATTATTTTTATTATACAAAATTATGACATTTTACATGAATCATTTTGTATAATAAAAATAACTATGCGAATTTTTAAAAATAAATTTCTTTGATACTTTTGGAGCTTTGGTGTTGCCGACTTTGCATTTCTAATATGCTTTTTCTTGTTTTTTAGTCGAGCACCCATTTGAGATCGATGTGCGTGCTGTTGCTTACTCTTTATAATAAAAATAAACCATATATACAAATAGTTAAAATAAATATAAAGGTTTAATTTACTTATTAATTACGTATTGAATTATTATATGTAAATAAATGTATACATTTTGTTTACACATGCACATAAATAGCTAAAATGGAAACAAATATATAAATATAAAAGCTTATAAATGATAAACAGATTACAATAGAAGCACTTATAAAATCACAAAAGTATAACTCATTGTCATAACAGAAGTGCTGCTCCATACATTTCACTTTTAACTGGGTGTGACACTTTAATCCACACTCATTTTCCATGCCTGTGATCAGATGATTTATAGCAACAAATGAAAACAATAAAGTCTTTTTCAACAGGTATGACGTCACTGAGAGGTGTTCATGCAACATTTAGGTTACTGGTAAAAGTGAACGCCCTCATAGAGCTGTAATCTCAAGACAGAAGATCAAACTATACTGCTGATTTGTCTTTATAAACTATTCTTTCATTCAAATTAACATTGTAACACTAAACTCAAGTTTAAAATTGATGTTTTTTGAGTTGAAATGATATATACCAGCGCTCTTGAAATGTTGATCGTCTCTTATAAAAGAGGGAGTGAAATTAATGTTATATAAAATAAAATTATATTGTTACTGTATATTGTTATTGTCTTTAAATATTTAATGAGCCGCTAAGTACTGTTATAAAATATTCAACAAAAAAGCATGTGGCCACTAGATGGCAATTCTTCCACACTAAACTATATTTTCTGCTGTTCTGATTGTTCTTTCAGTCTTTTTATGTTCGAACATCCATTGATCTGCTCTTTTCGCAACAAGAACAAAAGAATAAGTGAAAATTTGATCTCTGTGGGCAAACCATTGCCATGTACCAGTCTCACTGTGCATAACTGCAAGAAAGGAATTGCCCCATGCTCTGTTTATGTGATGCAAGACCAGAGCCATATATGTTTAATAGTATAGAATTGACTTTGTAGAAATATTCTGCAGAAAGTTATTTATGTTTTCTGAGCTACTTATATCAGTTGCTTATATCATCACTGAGGGGAGGTCACTCAAGTGCATGACTTTTTTCTCTCTCTCTCTCTCTCTCTCTCTCTTGTGGATTGCTGATGTTGTCGTGTTTTATGTAACACATTTGCATTTTTTGTTTTGGTGATCTGTATTGGAATTGGATGTGTTGGACTGTGGACCAGTTTGCTTCTGTATGCTTTACTGACCAATACTGCCTGTTGCCCAGGGCAGGGAGGCTGGGCACGTTTCATAACATGGTGTCAGGGTGGGACACTGCAGGATTACTGCTGCACGCTAGCCTGGCCCGTCAGACCCATGAGGTACTGAATCATTGTATGTTTTCTGCTTAGGGCCTGTTTCACGCGAGTAATGAGATCAGTATTTCCTGTCAAGGCAGTTAGGATTCTAGACTCTTAAAAATAAAGGTTCCATAAGAGGGTTTTCACAGCGATGCCATAGAAAAACTATGTTTGGTTTCAAAAAGAACCTTTCAGAGAAGGTTCCTTGGATGTTAAAGGTTCTTTGTAGTGATTCCTGATTCATGAATGTATTTTTTATTTCAGTTCCTTTGAATGAATCGGTCAGACAGTGAAACTGAAAACCTTGGAAGAACATAGAGGAAAAAAGCAGAACTGAAATCATTTTCAGTCATTGAAATAAAGCTGAATAAATCTAAAACTTTGTTACCTTTGCAACTGAGTGAAATAAACAAATTTTATGTTGAATTACTAAAATGGACTATAATATATATTAATATAAATGACAGCTAAAAAATAAATCTTAAACTAAAATTAAAATGAAAAAGATAATGAAAAATATTAATACTTTAATAATAATACTAAAATAATAACACTGGTATGAAGTGGAATATTTGTATACAGTCCATCAAAATATAATATTTTAATATAAAATAAATGTTTGTTTTTTTTTTAATCTAAAAAATGTTAATAAAAACATAAAGTACTTTAAATTTAGTGTATACCCAAGCTACATTCTCTGAAGGATAGTTTTCAGCAAATTTTTTGCTATATATTTTAGGTTTAATGATAACTTTCATCAAGCAAACCTGCCACAGAAATATTTTTTTAAATAATATTTCCCACTATTATTTTATGTTGACTCGTAAATTATATTGGAAAAAAGTGTCTAATATATTCAAGAAGTTCAGATTGCGACAGTAGAGCTCTTTGCTGGTCAAACTATACTTGCAGATCTGCTTCATGTTTGCATGGCCAGTGCTAAAATCCTGAAATAAACGTGCCAAACAGGCCTTTCTTGACCTCGACTAACTTTTCCGGAATGTGCCCACGTTCTCTGAACATTTGTCTCATTTGGAAGTTGAAGTTAGAAGGATGTATGCAAATTTTCCAGTGATTTATGTGTTGTTTGAAGTCTTGCTTGGCTGTCTGTAAGTGTGTGCGATATTGCAGGCCTTGTATTTGACTGCTGTTGTTTACAGTGCTGTCCCTGACGAGTGAATTCTGAGGTGCTGCCTCGTATAAACATAAATAACCCGCCTCGTCTCTGCCACTGCCGCAAAACAAGCAGCTTCAATCAGCACTATCAGTAATCTGAACAGATCAGGTTCCTGAAGTTCACTACAAAGCACTATGTCTTTTACAAGGACTTCAGATGTTTGGCCCTCAGTCAAAAGAGTGAATGAAACAAAGTGAGACACAGAAAAAGCGTGTTTTACTTTCATTAACGACTGACCTCAAAAGCTTCCCATTAACAAGTCTTATATGTAATATACATATACACACACACACACACAAATATTACTATTTAATTAAATATTATACAATGATTATATATTATATACAATGATTGTTTAAATAATAAAAATAAATAAATAATAATAAAAAAAATTCAATTTACTTTCTATCGTGTGTTTTTATCTTTATTGTAAGAAAATTATATATATATATATATATATAAAATGAATAGAAATTAAAACAGGTCATATATTTAGTTTGACCTCTAGAAACTGGCAGTTAACTTGTTTTAGAGGTTAAGGGTTTCAGGCCCTATTCATTTTAAAGTCATCCTGTCATTAACAGAGCATCTTTATTCATGTACAATGTCTTTTCTTGCATCTGTGCTTCTTTCTAGGCAAGTGTTTTGAAGACATCACAGGGAGCTGTAATTATGTTTCTCTGTTATCCCGTATGTCTCAGACAGATAGCCATGACCTGGAGGTGCTGCGGTGCTGGCACAAATGTGATCATGAAACTGCATGCTATTTTTAGGTGGTGCAGATGCTTCACACAATGGGAGCCAGAACACTTATTATACTCCATAAAAACCTTCCCTCTCCCACCTCTGCTAAAATTACTTGATGTGATTCTTTTGTCTGCCTTCTAAGCCAATAACACAGGATGGCTGATACAGACACACGAGACAATAACATGTCAATATTATCATTCTAGCCAAGGGAAATATGGTAATGGATAATTCTTAATGGACTTGGGATCAAACACCATAATTGTGATGTTTTTGTACTTTTCACCATTACACTCACAAATAGGATAATTTTTCCTCACAATGTTAAACCTTGCTCCAAATTAATATTTATTTGAACACATAATGGGACAGTTGATTTCCCATGTTGATTTATATATACACAACATAGGACAATGTATAAATTCTAAATATATTATACAAATAGAATTTAATTTTTGTAATAAAATTTATAGTCTGCAATTAAAAAATCAGTTATGTGTTCTGATTGAAACCACGAAAAAATATATACGTATATATATATATATATATATATATATACAGAGCTGTGTAGATTACTTACAAATTGTAATCCGTTACTGATTCCAGATTACATGACAAAAATTGTAGTCAGTAACGTAATCCATTTCATTACACATTTTAGGTAATATAATCAGATTACTTTTAGATTACTTTTGATTTAACTTGTTTATCACATTGATTTAAATAGCATTATCTTGTACCATAATGATGTAAAAAAATGCAAAAAGTAAGAGAACTTGTTCCATTCATTGTAATTTACAACATGAAGTGCATTAAACATTATATTACATCAAGGTTTCCCAAACTAGGGTTTGTAAAGGAACTGCAGGGGGGTTGTGAGTTTAATGAAAAGCTGACAATTAATTCAATCATAAAAATTTTTACTGAAAATAAATCATTTTAAAACAAACGTCTCATCATTCGGAATCCTGGGGGAATCCTGAAATCTCAAAAACAGCTGGCTGAACTCACAATTAAATTACATATGTCAGCAACAAAAATCTGAAATTAATTGCCCCATGAATGTTGTTTCTTATGCTCAAATAGCATTTAAAGGGCTTATTTTTCAGGCTAGACCAGCCAATGTGTCATAACATGCTTAAGACTGCGCATGTGCATTGGCTGGTCTGGTCAGGGCTGCGTTCAGCCCCGACAAAACGTTGCAAAACATTTTTTAAATGGAAACGGTGGTGCGTTGAACACTCTGTTCTGATGACGCAAGAGTTGCAACTATGGCAGCTGAGAAGGCCATTCTTTGTGTTCTTTTTGAAGAATTTTCGGAGCCTGATGAAATCGGTTTAAATAAGTGTTTAAGTGTATGAAATTTGGTATATAAATAAACTTGCCTTGCAATGAAGCTAAAAATATAAGCAACTACATCATCATGTTGATATGCTATATTGTTACTATAAAACTCTTATGACAAACATGTCTTCTAATATCTTAAATTGTTGCGTATACAGCGGACACATTTGTAAATGACTTTACTTGGACCCATTGTGCAAGCTGTCTCTTTAATATCGCGTGGTTTATATACATGTTGCTGCTGATGAGAAAACATATCTCAAACCCCGTTGCACACCGTTTCCAGGAAACATGTCGTTCAACCTGGAAACCATAGCAAAACGTTGCACACCAGTTTGAGCTTGAACGTGCCCCAGGTTTCTATGGGAAATATGGCTCTTTCATTTAGAAGGTAGAACTATTCCTCCATACTGCGCGTTACAGTTTCTCCCATTCATAAATATAGGAGTGAACTCTCATAGTGAACACTTACTAAAAAAGATGAAATATTTGTATTTACCTGCATGCCATGTGATCATTAATCAACATCAAAGAAACCGTGAACATGCAAATGTGATACTTAATTATTTAAATATTTATTTTAAAATCTCAGGGATACTTCAAGCAAATATATTTGGTGAACAGGATTTAAATGAAAAAAAGTTTTGTAATGCCTGCATTACGTGTAACTAAGAAATAACATGAATATGTGCATTTTAATTAGTTATAATTAAAAATACATGGTTAAAAAACCTACAGAGTAATAATTCAAATAAAAATGAATGTGTTCATCAGTAGTTGATGCAATGTTGAAACCCTTCTTAAACCTGAAATGATTTTTGTAAATCCAGTGGTCAAATGCAGTCGCCACCTGACTAATGACTGATCTTTGTGTGAATGTCCACAAAACTGGACTATATATACATATATAATATGTATATAATCGGTAGGCTATTTTAGAAAGGAAAATTTAAAAGATGAAAAAGAGAAATTAGGGAGAATCAATGAATTATGAATAATTTATTGCTATTGTGTGAATGTTAAATTAAATGTATTAGGCCTATCTTTTATCTTTTAATATTTTTCTTATTGAAAATAAATATAAACTTTGAATATGAGATTCTTCCAAGTGAAAGATGAATTATACTGTACAATTGACTAGATGCATAACTTTTGACATCAACAACATATAACAGATATCATGGGAAGCATTTTCTCCTTATATTTACAACTCTATGAGTTTATTTTGCTATCCGTTCTATGCGTGAACATAGGATTAGGCTTATACATTTGATCATTTTCATGAAGCATTTTTTTCCCTTGCTGTCAACAATCCCATCAGCAAACCTGCAACCCCCTTTTGGCTTGTGACCCACCAGTTGAGAAACACTAGAACATGAATTAACAAATGACAAAGTTCTAGTTTATCTCTATCCAGCCCTTCCAGAAGAGATATCAGTGTGGCAACATCTGACCCTGATTTCCACTGGCCCCTGACAGGCTTGTAACCAAACATGCCCCGTGAGTTATGCTTGTATAACAGAATGGGAGGCGATCCATCCAGCAGAGGTCAGGATTCACAGCGGTTGCCAAGGCGAACGACTGCGTGCTGCCATTGGCTTCTGATTACAGCAGGCGAAGGTCAGCTGGGGAGACGGTCAAATACGGATGAGATGAATGGCTCAAGCGTCAGAGACAATGACACAGACCGTTCAGGGTGCATACTTCTATATTTTTAGCATCTTAAAATACAGTGTACAAATCACTGTAATGGCTAGCAGGACAGATATAAATGTGGCGAATAAATATGGCAGCTGTTAAAGGTGCAATGTCATTTTTTCAGAGGAAACTAAGTGGCACTATAAAAACATTGCAAATATAGGCTAGAAGACCATGGCTAGGTAACTCTATGGTAGTCTTTGAAAATTCTAGGATGCCTGATTGTGGTCTATTGTTAAAATACCATTGTATATAATATTATATTATATTATATTATACATTGGCATATTAAAGTGTATATTAAAGTAACATCGATTTTAACGTCTGATACCATACTATACTTTTTTGTTAGCAGCAGTACTGTTTTTAGACACAGGGGGGAGACGGAGATGCAGTCTGATCATGAGCAGTCATCACACCACTAACCAACTATCTTTATCCTTGTAAAAGTCTTTTTTTTTTATCTTTCAATCCCCCTTTATCTCTGTCCCAGTAATTACAAATTTCTGTTGCACACTGGCCACACCATCCGCCTTGCCTAAGGCAGAGTGAGAACAACGGCACACACACACACACACACACACAAAAGACCGTGTTACTGGTCACCAAGTAGTATTTCTGTGCATTTTTTTTTTCACAAACCAGCTCAGGATTAATTTATTTTTTTCTCAGAATGTAAAAACTTGCTCCAAATGATCTGTGAAGGGATATTTTAATAAAGGAATGGTTCACCCAAAAATTTGTAATAGTTGCACCCTCATGTCATTCTAAACCTGTAAGACCTTTGCTCATCTTATGAACACAAATTAAGATATTTTTCCCTCCATAGACAGCAAGGGAACTGAAACGTTCAAGGCCCAGAAATGTAGTAAGGACATCATTAAAATAGTCCATGTGACATCAGTAGTTCAACCTTAATTTTATGATGCTAACGAGAATACTTTTTGTGTGCAAAGAAAACAAAAATAACAACTTTATTCATCATATTCAACAACGCAGCTTCATAAAATTATAGTTGAACCACTGATGTCACGTGGACTATTTTAACAATGTCTTACTACCTTTCTGAGTAGTTCTCTAGCTGTCTATGCAAGGTCAGAAAAGCTCTCAGATTTAATAAAAAATATTGTGTTAATAATTTGGGTTCTGAAGATGAACGAATGACATGAGAGTGAGTAATTAATGACAGAATTTTCAAATTGTAAATAAATATGAACTTTGGAAATCTTACAGGTTTGGGACAATGCGAGGGTGAGTAAACTGTCCCCAGCCAAACATCTGGCCATCATCCTCTCAATGCATGACTGAGGTGATTTACTTTCCTGGGTTTTCCTTCTACAACTCACAATAGCTTTGGAATTCCTCCATGACTCCTTTAATCTGCGTATTAATCTTACATATCACACTAATGTAAACATGCTGGTACACTTCCACACACTCCCAGGATCTTTTGACTTTGCGGAGCTGCTACAGGGACAGAGGCACTGCAGCGGAGAGAGAGAGAGAGGGAGAGAGAGCTGTGGGGTTGCAGGCTGCAGGTGAGGAGGGTTTCCGGACTGTCCTGGAGCGGATTTGGGTCAGTGGAAGTGATGAAACAACTGGGAGGAGCCAGAAAGAAGACTGGCTCTTAAGACTCATATGGTAAAAAGAGGGAGACCCCTTACAATTGCTCTTTGGCCATAATGTGACCCTGGACCATAAAACCAGTCTTAAGTCGCTGGGGTATATTTGTAGCAATAGCCAAAAATACACTGTATGGGTCAAAATTATAAATTTTTCTTTTATGCCAAAAATCATTAGGATATTAAGTAAAGATCATGTTCCATGAAGATATTTTGTAAATTTACTACTGTAAATATATCAAAATGTCGTTTTTGATTAGTAATATGCATTGCTAAGAACTTAATTTGGACAACTTTAAAGGCAATTTTCTGAATATTTAGATTTTTTTGCACCCTCAGATTCCAGATTTTCAAATAGTTGTATCTCGGCCAAATATGGTCCGATCCTAACAAACCATACATCAATGGAAGCTTATTTATTCAGCTTTCAGATGATGCATAAATCTCAATTTCGAAAAATTGACACTTAAGCCTGGTTTTGTGGTCCAGGGTCACATATGAATATATTTTACAATAATAGAATAATTCCTGAAAAATGTGACACTAAATAATGGCTGCTGAAAATTCAGCTTTGACATAACATTTTAAAATATAATAAAATAGAAAATAGTTATTATAAAATGTAATATTTTTTAAAATCTGATTTTACTATATTTTTTGATTAAAAAAATGCAGCCTTGGTGATGAACAGACCTCTTTTAAACAAATCTTATCAACTCAAAACTGTTGAACAACAGTACACACACACACACGTATATGAATTTTGAATAACTTTTTTTATGTTATTACTTTTTAAAATGTAATTTCTTCTTCTGTTGTCAAAGCTGAATTTTTACCAGTCTTTACTCCAGTCTTTAGTGTCACATTTGTCAGAAAATATTCTATTATTGTAAAATGTATTCACTGCTAAAGAAATATTCCTTATTATTAACAATATTGAAAACAGTTGTGCTGCTTAATATGAAACAGTAATATATTTTTGTAAAGTAATGAGTAAATGTTAATGCATTTTATTAAAATTAATATTTTTACCCATTTGACAAATATTTTTTCTTGTTAAAACATCACTTGACAGATAGATACACAAAGATACAGCAGTCAAGTAAGAACTACTGTAGCAACAATAGTATAGTGTCTTGCTGACCTCCATCTCTGTATTTGCTGTAAGTGTAAATGCACCTTAAGCAGAAAAAAAAAGTGTTCTTTTCATTGGGTTGCACTGGGTTGTGCAGAATGGAAATGGATGCAGAATTTGTGCTTCCATAATGAGTGAAGCATATTTCCCCCCCATTAAAATGCCTATTGAGGGCAATTCAATTACAAATAGGAATTTTAAATCAAAATCTTTTCGGGCTTAATCAGCGTTGATAAAAACCTTGCTTATGCTTTCATCATATTTTCAATGTACTTGCTTCTCTCTGATGGTAGACTTTAACTCTGACACAAGTCATCTTCCTTGTCAATTCTTTCCTGCTCTGTTTTCAACCTTTTTCTCCTTCTGTCCATCCTCATTTCTCTCCTCAGCAGAGAGAGTCCCCATGTGTTTGCAGCAGGCCAATAGACTGTGAAAATGTATATTCTGTACCGGTCACTTCTGTCAGGGTTCAGAAACAATGAGGCAGGAGTGCACGGAAAACAAGCGGGGCAAAATGAAGCGGGCCCTCACGAGCAGCAGAAGATCTGTCACTGCCAGCAGACGGGCGACGCGGTGAATCGGGCAGCTTGAGCTGAATGCTGATCCACCGCAAACTGTGCGCTCTCTCTCTCTAACTCGCTCTTCTGCTCTCTGCTCATGATGTTTAGAAAATGGCACAGTGCCGCGGTGGGGCCCTAAAATGTGCCCGCTGAAGAATGATGTCATTGATGGGTACTGCTGAGAGGGAGAGTGAGAACTCACCTTTATTTGACTTTAATGCTACAAGGAGCTGAAGCATAAAGACTGCGTGTGTGTTTTCCTTCAACGTGCATTTGTGAGGAATTGTGTTTAGTTTTCTTCTTTCACTAAACTAAACATGAATTAAACTGAACTGAATTGGATCAGGGTTAACTACAATTAAAACTATTAAAAACATTTTTGTTGTTTAAGGTGTATATTTTTCACTGTATCTGGTGTGTGTTGGGGTGGGGGGGCTTTTTTGTATTGTGTGTGTGCGCTTATTTTATGTAGGTAGACCTATAGGCAATAGCATATACATTTTTGTATACATTTTGAGAGACTTTTTGATTTGTTTTATGTTTGTATGAAAATGGCTGCATATAAAATATATATTTTTTTGTTCATTTAAATACAGATGAAATAAAATAATAAAATAAATAACAGTAATAATATAGAAATCAAATAAATATAAAATTTAATAATATGTGACCCTGGACCACAAAACCAGTCTTAAGTGTCAATTTTTTGAAATTGAGATTTATAAATCATCTGAAAGCGGAATAAATAAGCTTTCCATTGATGTATGATTTGTTAGGATCTGACAATATTTGGCCGAAATACAACTATTTGAAAATCTGGAATCTGAGGGTGCAAAAAAAATCAAAATATTGAGAAAATTGCCTTTAAAGTTGTCCAAATTAATTTCTTAGCAATGCATATTAATTATCGAAAATTAAGTTTTGATACATTTAACTAAAATTAAAATGAAAATTGAAAATAAAAGCTACTTAAAAATCATATAATATAAATAAAATATATTATAAAATATTTATATTAAAATATATTATAAAATATTTTATATGTTATAAAAACTAGAATAGTGTATAGAAAATAGTAAACAAGCACTGAATTGAATTTTATAGTCTTGAAATGAAACTAACTAACTACAATAAACTATAATTCACAATTAAATTGTATTGAAAAGAGCTAAATTGAAAAGTGAAAAGTAAAATAGAAAAGAACTGCACTGAACAGAATTAAATCAAATTGAAATGAACAGAACTGAATCAAATTGAACATAATTGAGTCAATGAATCATTTTGAGTCAATGATCAAAGGCAGCTGATAAAAGTCGTCAATTTGAATTAAATTGATTAAATCATAAGATTCTTTATGCATTAAGGCTTTTAAATGAAGTCATCTGAAACCAATGAAGATCTACAAGCCAACATCTGGGCAGTGAAAACCGATAGTTGAGGTCTTTTATTCCACACTGTGTTTGATGAGATGTTTCAAAGCAGTCTGAACTTCACCATTCTTTCAACATCATGCAGTGATTCTTTAGACCAGCTGGTAAAAACACTTTAGACGCACATAACGTTACTGCCTTGGCTTTCGTAGGCCAAAAAACTAGGAACTGTCATGGAAAATCTGTTTCACTGGATGCCATGGGAGAATAAAATCATCTGACACACATTTCAACACGACTTCCTGTGGACGTTTCCCAGACTGCGAGTGTCACAGGCCTAAATTGTTGAGTTGACGTCACAAGAGGATTTATCCGTCTTTGGGTTCTGTGATCACTGGCTGCTCCTGATGGAGACTGCCGCTCCACACGCCCATCACATGCACAAACACACACACGCTCGCTTATACATCAGCTTTGGTCCGCAGTCGTTTGTGCCACGCCACGGAGAAGGGTGCACAGTCTGAATATTTTATACTTAATTGGACGGCAGAATCGAGGCTGCATTATTAAAACTTTTCCCTCTCTTTTCCCCATCTCCTCCGCCACGCTCTCTCATCCTCCTTTGTGCTGCGTCTCCTTCTGTTCTTGCTTTTTCAAAACAACACATTGTCTTTGATCAGCCCTGCATAGTCGATGCGGCCCACCTCATTTCTGCACTCTGATTTGTCAGACTGGTGGCAAAATGTGAAGGGCAGAGGAATTATAGTGGAATCATTACTGCTCCATTTCATCATTTCATCAGTTTTTTGCACTACAGACCTCAAGTTTCACAGTTCAACCTGCTTTTCCGACTTCAGCTTCTAGACCGACCAATGACCGACGCTTGAAAAATCTAATAAAAGTTATTAACAGAGAGCAGCATCACACAAGTTTACTAACCACTCCCACTACAATATACACTAACAATTAAACACGCTCACTGCACTTGAAAGGATGCCTACTTCATAAAGCATGAAAATGACCACACCAGATGCTATTAATATAACAACATTATCTAATGTTTCCACATTCCTCATTTTATTTCCTTGTACCCTTTTTCTTGGTTTAAACCATTATTAAACCATGAAGTACTTAAAACTTATTAATGAAGCTTGTTAAATAGTGATTAACATGTAAATTGTACATATCCAAAAATGTCTTCCTTCATCCAAGGAATTGGTCTAGGGTTGTGTTTTGGTCTAAATATGACAAGACTCCGCTGGTCAAAATGATGTAAATGCAAATTAAACTTAGTCCAAATATGCAACATACAAAACAATAGAAGAATAACAACTCCAAAACCACAATATAGTAGTATAAAACAAGTAAGTAGAATAAAAATGTAAAAAATGAGAAAAGAAAAAACAATGATTTAAATGTAAAATGTATATAGAAAAAAACATGGTGAGAAAAAACCCCCAAAAACTTTTATTTTGGATGCGATTAATCGCGATTCATCTTTGCCCACCACTAATATGAATAAAATATTGTCTCATGTGATTTGAAAGTCTTTAAGTTATCATTTTATTCAAATTTGAAAAATGTCCCAACATTTCCGGAATTATATATATATATTAGTGCTGGGCAAAGATTTATCACATCCTATATAAAAGTTTTTGTTTATATAATATATGTGTGTGTACTGTGTATATTTATTATGTATATATAAAGACACACACATACAGTATATATTTTGAAAATATTTACATTTATATTCATAAATATATATATATATATATAAATATAAATAAACATAACATATATTTTTTAAATATATACATGCATGTGTATTTATATATACATAACAAATAAATGCAGTACACACATGTATTATTTACACAAATGTTTTTATTTTGAATGCAATTAATCGTTGCCCAGCACTAATATATAGTAAAAATATCTTAATGGAAAAATATATTAAGATTTCTTTTTCAAACAAATACCGTTTTTTTTTTTTTTTTTGAGCTTACTGTTCATTAAAGAATACTGAGAAAATGTTTCCACGAAAATATTAAAAAGCACAACTGTTTTTAATTGTAATTTAAATTTTTAATTTACAATATTAATTTACAATTAATTTTTATTTACATTGATTCAAAATTCAACAAATGTTTCTTGAGCTGCAAATCAGCATAATGGACTGATTTCTGAAGGTTAGCTTTGCATCACAGGTTTAAATTATATTTTAAAATCTATTCAAATAGAAAATAGTTATTTTAAATTGTAATCTTACTTCACAGTAATACTGTTTTAACTGTATTTTTGACCAAATAAATGCAGTCTTGATGAGCATTGGAGACTTCTTTCCAAAACATTAAAAAAAGTTTACCGACCCCAAACTTTTTAGTGTTTAGATGCAGCTTCTATACTGAATAAAATTATTTAAAAAATTCTTTTTTTAACTTGACTAGACTCATAATGTTGTAAAGGGCACCCTATTCGATATCTGTACATCGACTGAGATCAGAGAAGAGAGTCGATGATTAGCAGTTTCCACAAGATCTGTCGCCAGAGGCCTCATCAGCCTTCAGCCCCTGAAACGAAACGGACTGGAGGCATGAGGGAGAGGAGAAGGTGGAGAGATGGATAACTAAACAAAACAGCAAACAATATTAAAGATGCAGCTCAGAGAGATGTAACCCCACCAACTGCCAACATCCAAATGAGATCCAGTGGTGTTTAAAATGTGGATAGAATGAAGGAGGTCACATGAATAATGAACACTGAAGGGCTCTCTCTCTCTCGCTCTCTCTCTCTCTCTCTGTGTGTGTGTGTGTGTGTGTGGACCCTCAGTTTCCTTTGTCAACTTAGCAGGCAAGGTCACATTTTTAAAGCTGGCCTCATACTGGCAGCCACAGCAATCTAAGACCGCGGCTCCTTATTATGCACCTCAGCTGCTTTTGGAAATGTCTTTTTTTTTCTTTTTTTTTACTTACGTATAAAAATTCATTTTTTTTATAGCATTGCTGAAAACACATCTGCCTGAATCTCTCTCTCTCTCTCTCTCTCTCTCTCTTTCTCTCCTGAGCAGTAGATGCCATTAGAGAATTGGAGTTCCCCCTCCCCTGCTTCTGTCCCCACTCCCCTCATTATGTCCATGCACCAAGGTGAAACACACTGCCACAGCTTTCACTCGCAGGCTAAAGTTAGATTTACCCATTATCTCCCGCATCAGAATCGGCCTCCAAAGTTGGTGCTCCAAATAGGCGATGTGAGCAGCACCTGCTGCCTCGGTGAGTGTCTGTACAGTGGAATATCACTCCTCACCTCGGGTGACTGGTGCTGAGGATCTGCTTCATCACTGGATGAGGCTGCAGTTTTCAGAGGCACTGCAGATGTGCTATATTTAATCGCTAGGTTGGGATGGCTGTGGTGTCTAAATGGGGCGAACAGATGCTGGCTAGCCAGATCTCAATCACTCAAGTATTTTTAAAAGTCCTGAGTTGGACACATCGTCTGTTCGTATGCGCCTGCACACAGCTCCCTACTGACACACACACACGTGCAGGATAGTACTGTAATATATGAGAAGAAGCAAACAGAGCACAAGTAAAAAAAATTAAAAATTAAGATTAATAACAAATCAGTTGCTCACTATACAGCACAACAACGGTAACACATACACAATATGCAATATTACAGTGAACTGAACTGTAAACCTACATTCAACGATGAATACCCTTCTAAACCTGTTTCACACACTTTTACAGACTCTGCAAGAAATCAGATCAAACTTGATCTGATTTGACCCCAGCCGCAAAGCATGCTAGGTTACCAGCAGTTCCACATTATGCCAAGGTTTAGAGGTACTTAACTTAACACATCCCCAACAATGAATCTAAACCAAAATTAAACAACAACAACAACAACAAAACCTATGGATCAGGATATGGAACAGAACAAATAGAGAGCAAAATACAATAAATAAAGTAAAATAAAATAAAAATAAAGCTTAAATCATTCATTTTTAATAACTGTAAATTATTATATTTAAAAATTTTTTCAATTATATGAAACAATTTGACAGAATGTTAATACATTTTGTAAGACATTTTTGCATATATTTTTTGCATAATTTTTTTAACAAATTTTTCCCCCCATTTATTTTATGCAATGCCTAACAAGGGTTAAAAAGATACAATGTAAATAAATAACTTAAAAAAGTCCCTTTATATCAAACTTGTATTTTGACAATACAAAAATTAGTGGAAAAGTTCTTCCAAGGTCAAAA